>NC_057799.1:514102947-514402947 GCF_018294505.1 Triticum aestivum
CAAGGTGAGACATTTTTTTCTTCTGTTTTTTAGATTTAGTTTAATTAGGTTTAGTAGAATTTAGTTTAGGTTTTGTTTTGTTTAGTTAGTTTACTTTAGGTTTAGTTTAGTTTAGTTTAGTTTAGGTCAAGTTTCTGGTTTAGTTTAGTTTAGGTTTAGTTTAGTTTAGTTAGTTTAGTTTAGGTTTAGTTTAGTTAGTTTAGTTTAGGTTTAGTTTAGTTTACTTTAGGTTAAGTTTCTGGTTTATTTTGAACATGTGAAATTTGTTTTTATTTCTTTAGTTCGAGCATTTATTCCCGCTTCGACGTTGACGATGCCTATCCCGCATCCTCGTCGTCAACTCGATGGAGGAGGCCTGCTTGATCAGAGGGGCCATGTATGAGACTGGGCTCCGCCGGGCTGGTACTGGGAGGTGCTACCTTCCGGGGAGCGCAGGTTGGTGAGGAGTTAGCCCGTCGTTGACCCGATCCTTGTTTGGTGGCGATCGCGTGGGCCAGTGACGGTGCCGAGGCTTTCGGACACCGCGGAGGTGGTACGTCCCTCGAGGAGGACGAGCATGTCCATTGCTACATGGTTGCGTTGGAGGGCAGGTTCGACAATACCTGGCAGGTACTTGAGGGATCTCATTGGAGCTATGATCCTGTGATGGTTCCTTCTCTTTGGGTGTCCACCGCCCGCGCCGATACCCGTCGGGCGCTACGGTTCTAGATGTATTAGCGATGCTATATGTATGATACTATTCGAGATGTATTAGTGATAATATTCGACGATGTACGGACGCAAGAGATGATCACTAGTAAAAAAATACACTTCCGTGATGATACGTGTTTGTCACAGTAGGTCACGTTTTTTGTCATGCATGTACATCCATGACGATTTTATGACAGAATCAAGATAGTCATACCTGTGCTGTCGTAGAAGTGTTCCATGACATTACCAAAATTATCATCACGGAAGTGTCCACTTCCATGACGATAAATCGCGCGTCACAGAAGTGCTTTCGTCAAGGGTAACCGACACGTGGCATCCACCGTAACGGAACGCCGTTAAGCTATCGGGTCGGGGTTTGGATCCGATAAACCGTTAACAGCCCCGACCAATGGGAAATTTCCACGTGTAAAATTCTTATTGGCCGGACGAAACACGTGTCAGCTCGTCAGTGGGTCAGATAGGCGCCTATGATATGTCGACATGTGCCACGGCCCACCACTGGCCCATTTAGCTTACAAAGCCGGCCCGTTTGACTTGGTCAAAAGTTAACGGGCTGGCCCATGAAAAGCCTGTTAACGGTCTCTTCGCAAATAGCCCATTTTACGGCCCGTTAACTCACGGCCCGTTAGGCCCTAAAGGAAATCGGCCCAACAACGTCATGTGGGCCGTCGAATAGAACACCAGCCCATTTCACTTTCGGCCCATGTATGGCCCACGACGTCTTTTGGCCCATATGAGCCCTTCGTATCTTTCGGCCCTTTACAGGCCCACGGTGACTCTAGCCCATAATGAACAGTAATTTTCTTTATACCCGTTAACGGCCCGTGATTTACATGGGCCGTTTCCAGCCCGTGTTAGCTTTCGGCCTATTGACGGCCCATACGTTCTTGGGCTCCTTTTCGGCCCTCGATTACTTCTGGCCCGTTACTGGCCTGTTCCCCTAATGGGCCAAATTCGGCCCATGGCAAGTGTCGGCCCATTACTGGCCTGTTCCCCTAATGGGCCAAATTCGGCCCATGGCAAGAGTCGGCCTGTTACTGGCCTGTTACCCTAATGGGCCAAATTCGGCCCATGGCAAGAGTCGGCCCGTTTCTAGCCTGTTAACCCGTTGCGCCGTTTCCAGCCCGTCCTATATTCTGTCCCATTAACGACCCGTTATGCCTGTGACAGAATTAAGCCTTTGCTGTCCTACGGCCTGTTAACGGCCTGTTACCGTGCTGGGCCGATACCAATTACGCCCGGTTACGGCCCATGGAGACCCATTTATCCGACGGCCCGAGGCCCACCGATTACAGGCCCATTTATCAACGGCCCGTAGGAGACCCATGGATCCTACGGCCCGTATATGGCCCATGGTAGTTGCGGCCACTAGCAAACCAGGGAAAAAGAAGACTAGGAAATAAATAAGGCCGAAACTAACGCTAGGCTATTAAGGCGATTGCACAGATTACATCCACTCGGCATCAAAGATCGCCACCAGTGCAAATATAGGGAACACCCTACACTATACAAAAATGGCTTGTTGTTTTCTTCAGCCGGTGGCTGCAGGTTAAGAATAAATTTTGTATCGCACCAAAACAAATTACAACTATATAACAAAAGGAAGGTTGGCATAAAACTTAACAGTCTAGCAGATAAATGCACCACCAGAAGTTCAGAAGCTCAGTTCATTTGACCTGACTGTTACGTTTTCATGCTGTATTGTCCGATGGAGCACCATAACCCTCGCCTTCATTTCCCCTAGGCTCCTGAACAACATAGCAAATGTCTGATAGTCTGGTTTCAAAACCATGCATATCTTGACGACATTGAGCAATGTTTCTCCTTGTTTCACAAAGGGTCTCTGTTAGGGAATGGACTTGTGTCTGGAGCGCAGATACAACATTGCTTTGAGCTTGCATATCTCGATCATGAGGCAGTTTGGACGATGTTGCCTTAACAACCAACCCAGTATTACGCAGGAACGTGCTTTTGGCACTGTTAGTGGACAGGTACTGACCCACTGCAGCAAGAGCTGACATTGCGGTTATAGTTGCCTCGCCACCTTCAGAAGGTGGCGGTTCCACCATTTTTTCCATAGCTCACTGAAAATTTGAGGTTTTACATTAGTAGTACCAGAACAGAAGATATTAAGGAGGCAGCAAAACCAAACAAAATAGCTTTGGTCTATATACAGAACTTATTCTGGTGAACCCATGTAAAATATTAGTTGTATTTTATTGCAAAGTACATAATAAAACCAGGTTCCAAACATATGACCATGTACCATCGCTAATGTATTGTCTATTTCTTCACATTGTATTGAGGGCTAAGGATAAAGAGACGAAGTTTATAATACGGTAAGCATAGTATGACATCATTCATATCACAAAACAACTGAGAACAGACAAACAGGCAATTGTAACGTTGTGTGGGCAAGTCCAGCACGGAACTAGATTACGGGTCAAGATCAAAGGAACATCACTCCTCTCTTTTAAACCTTGTAAGGTGCAATGACACGCTAAGACAATTGTGTATAAAATTGAAAAGAGTAATAGACATTGGCTGCAAACCATGCAGTTCAAGGCACAAGTCAGAGTAAGTAGTAGTTAAAAGGCATGAGGATTAAGGACTTACAACAGCGGCTTTGACTGGTGTAGTCATGCCCTTCTTCTTGCTGGTGTGACAGTCCTTGAAGATTTCCACAGCATTTGGTTCAGGTACTTTTTGGTCCTTGCGGGCTTTCCTCTGCATTTCGAACAAGTCAATATAGATCTGATAATATGGTACAGCGAAAAGACTGAAACAACAGCTAATTACAAGAGCCTCGCATTGTGCAATATAGCTACGAGATCCTGCCGTCTGTTGGAATTTCACTTTCGTACGGTTGGCCTTGTTCTTTGAACAGTTCACCTACAAGAAGATAGATTTGTGTGGCACATGCGTAAATAAGACTTCAACATGTGATCTGATCACATATATATAATGTACCTGATACTTCGGATCAGACCAGTGTTTAACAAGGCCCCTCCAGTCTTCATCTGATATATTTTCCACTGGAGATGTTTGGGAAAGTTCACTGTTAGCCTTGCCTTCAAAGTGAGTTTTCCTCAAGTTATACCGATACTGTCGTAGAGCAGACTTGAAAACATGGGTGCAAGCTTGTCTGGTTGCATCATCTTGGCTATCCAACTTGAACCTCATCTATTGAAAATTATGGGAGTCTCATTATCAGCAACCTAGAAAGTATGGGACAGAGCAAGACGATATTACTAGTTTCCATACATAACCATACTTACAGATAAATGGTCGAGGAAGGTGTTGAACTGGGTTTCTTCTTTGTCATTCCTGTACTGAATCCATGTTGGGAGGATACGTACATGACACCTAACGGCAACCGCTGCCTCTGATACTAACTTGGCTGACTCTGTAGCATCACGTGGCCTTTTTAAACCTGCCTCAAAACGGATCTCCATTCTTCCTCCTCTAGATTTAGTTAACCTATCGAGCATTATCCATGGTGTTTGTTTCCTCTTGCGCCTAGGTGCTAGTCCAACAACGAACATAGGAAGTGTTAGTGTACATCAAACTGTGAGACTACATATAAAGAAGCATGCAACTGTAACTTGACTCCAGCAACTACCTTCTTGCTGTTGAAGCTCACAAGGTTCATCTGATATTGCCAACTCGTCTTGTGTCAAGAGTGCTTGGGAAGTAGTGTCAGGTGGCAAGGGAGCTTGGGAACGTGCTGCTAGCTCAGTTGACGCACGAGTAAGTCGTGCAGCTGGTAGTACTGTGGTAGGTGTTGCAAGAACTAGGGTTGTCTCTGCTTGTTTGGTGGCAGCTATTTGTTTCTGTTTGGCTTTTTTTGCAACTCGTGTAGCATGGGATGCCGTGTTTGTAGAATTTTCCGCTGGACTTTGACCTTCTATTGCACCATCAGTACCAGCAGAATCTGCAGGATTCATCCACTTCTCATTCCGTGCCATTATGTGTTTCTTCCTCTTTCTCTGTGCCATGTTAAGTCAAGCTGACAAGAAAAACGAATAACAATTTAGTTCTTCAGAACAAATTGATGCCTGATGCAGACGAACTGAACTTTGATGTTAGACAACCACATGATAGGAGGATGTAATATGTATGAAAAATAGGACGGAAGAGATAACCAGAACTATGATGTGTAAACTAAGAAGAAGACATTTCACCAAATTAGAAGCAATGCAATGGAAGGTAGACACCATATGAAAGATGCTACAAATATCGCTCTGCCAAGTTAACAGTGTCTCATCATAAATGGTGTTTAAACAAATGTGAAGCAGTACAAGAAATAAATCATATGCAAGATGCAAACAACATCACACTACCATGTTAGAGGTCTCTTGTCATTAGTGCCATTGCATATTCACAGCTTATGATGTGTAAACTAAGGAGAAGGCATTTCAACAAATTAGAAGCAATGAAAGCTAGACACCATATGAAAGATGCAACGAATATCACTCTACCAAGTTAAAACTATCTCGTCATAAGTGCCATTTCAACAAATTAGTAGTACAAGCTAGAAAAGAATGTGAGATGTAACCTATATCACACTCCGAAGTCAAACGTGTCTTATGATAAGTGATTGTTGCAGGTTACACAACAGTAGTAATTTGATGTAAGAACATGGTGTGATAGATAGATATTGTATGTTCTAGAAACAGGAACACGTGTCTTATTCAAGTATAATGTGTAAAGTAAGCAGATGGAATTCAACAAAATTAGAAGCAATACAAGCTAGACATCACACATAACATGCAACCACATATAACAGTGCCAAGTTAGAGGGAGCACCGGTGATGCTGCACTAGGGGAGACGTGCTCATCATAAACACAGCTTTGTTGAGTGTCTATGCATGTGTTGTCTTGGAAATCATCTTGGGGTGTGGAGGAGTAGAAACTGTAGAGGCCCTCCGTTCGGAAGGAGCACCTTTATCCGCTGCCTTGCTAACTTCCTTCCGCTTTATTGATTTTGAATTGTCAAGTAAAACTGACAAGAAAAAGCAATAAAATTCTCTCTCAGGACTCATTCATGCATGATACTGACAATCACTACTTTGATGTAAGGCAAACACATGATACCAGGATGGAATATGTACGAAAAACAGGACGACATGGTGTTCACAACTGTTTGTGTAAACTAAGCAGAAACCATTCCAGCAAATAAGAAGCAATGCAAGCTAGACACCACATGAAAGATGCAACCAATATGACTCTGCCAAGTTAAAAGCGTCCCATCATAAATGGAATTTCAACAAATTAGAAGCAGCGCATGCTATAAATCATATGAAAGATGCAACTAATATCGCACTGCATATACTAAAGGTGTCTCGTCATGTTGATTGATGCGGGATACAAAAAAAATAGTTTTATGTAAGGACATGCTTAATAGACAGATGTACTATGTACTAAATACAGGAAGGCATGTCACATTAACAGGTATAATGTATAAGCTAAGCAGACTAGCACATGCAGTTTAATCAGATTGGAAGAATTACAATCTAGACACCATATGCAACATGCAACCACATATCACGCTGCCAAGTTAGAGCAAGCACCTGCGATGCTAGTGTAGGGGAAATGCTATAATCAACTACAGAGCTACATTCACTATCTTCATCTAGCATTTCTGTTTCTTGAGAATCATGTCGGGAGGCTGACGCTGCATTCTTTAAATGAGGAGTAGTCCCTTTGCCTGCCTGCCTCGTCATAAGTGATTGATGAGGGATACACAAGAACATTAGTTTGATATAAGAACATGGTTAATACTCAGATGTACTAGTATGTACCAAAAACAGAAAGGCATGTCATATTCAAAGGTACAATGTGTAAGCTAAGCAGATGCAATTTAACCAAATTTGAAGCAATACAAGCTAGACATCCGGATGGAGTGGTGAGCATGATCATCTAGGACCTGAGAGCCTGGTGGGAGGCGGGCTGCTTTGCCACCATCGCAGCTTTTTAGTTGGCTTCCAGGTGATGCCTATCTTTGCTGGGCTTGTCACTGGCTCGGCCAGTGCCCTGACTAGCTATTTGTCTTCTGGTGCTCACGGGATGGTGGTTCATGTAAAAAAATATCTCTCCTTATCTTACCGACTTCGGCCTTTCGAATACAAGCTAGACACCATATGGAACATGCAACCACATATGACACCGCGAAGTTAAAGCAAGCACTTGGGATGGTGGTTCATTGCGAGCGAGGTCATCAACTCCAGAGCTACGTTTACCATCTCCATCTGCTAACACTGCACCCTTTATAGCGCTGTAACGTGTCTTGCCTACCCGCATACGAAGCTGGAGCGACTTCTCTCTTTTCTTTTTGGCTTCTCTCATGGCAGCAGAGTCTGAAATACCCTTGCATAAAAACACAATAGTGAGAGTAAGGGTGAAGTGTGTGTAGAACTAGTGCACTGTAAAAGTAGCAGATAGCAGGTGGCTGAAAAATAAATGACAGGAGACATATGATAGCTCTACAACATTGCATGGCAAACAAAATTAGATTCTACTCCTTATGATTTTGTAATATATGAGCATAGGAAATGCAGGTACTCCTCCAGCACACCACCACATCTGGTCATATCTAAGATAACAGTCGACTAAAAATAAATAGGTCAGTCGATTTTTTAATGAACCGTCCGATATATAAGGAACGGGCAGATGGCCTTCGTCTACCTCCCGCCAGTCACTGTTGATGATCTTTCTCGAACCGCCAGCGACCACCGGCCCAGACCCCTGGCTCCGCCGCCCCGCCCGGCCCTCCCATCGACCTCACACCACCGCCGTGCTTGGCAGCGCCCCTAGGCCATCCCTTTAATCCCGGCCGACCTCCAGATCAGGCGCCAGTAGCTCTAGGCCGCACACGCCCCTAAGATAAACACCAAGGCGCTGCTTCCCCAGCGTAATAGGCATACTAGGGCCCGTTACACCGGGGAATGCTTCCGTTAATTGGGAATCAACTGGCCAAAAATTGAAATTCAGGGGGGCGACGGACCTCTAGCTAAGGTGAAATAGTATATGAGGAGAAACCTTGTGCATCGCGAGTTACTAGGAACATCTAGTATCAAGAAGAAGCGGTCAACTAGTGTCTTCTGTGGGATGAATACCGTGCAAGCAGAGACGTAAGATTTGCACGAATAAGGGAAGAGGAGTACCTTTTTCGGTTGCTGGTGTGGTCACCTCCACATGTCGCGCCGATCTTCTTCTTTTTACCAGGGAAACCGATGTTCTGTAGGGTGCAGGCTTGGACAAACCCATGGCCAAATTGTTGACTGTGTTGCTGTGGCCGTATGTCGGCGGAGGGGAAGCAGATCCGAGGCGGCGAAGGACGGCGTAGCAGGAACAGCTCCGGTGCGGTGAAGGGTGGCGAAGTTGGAGCGGCAGTGGTGAGGCGCAGGACGGCGTGGTTGAACTGGCTCGGGTACGGACGGCTCGACCTCAGCTTCAACTACTAGCCATGGAGGGCGTTGCGGTTGAGGTTGCGGTGGACGATGACGTCGGGGTATCGGCTCCGGCGTGATGGAGGAGGGCGGCGGTTGATGGGTGGGATGGGGTGGCGGACGGAGGACGCCGGGGTTTCGCGGCTGGTGGAGAGGTAGTTTTGGCTCCCACGGAGTATGAATGGGGAATCGGGCGGGTGGGGGGGAACCATATTTCGGTCTGGGACGCGCTTGTTTTTGGCTTTTTTGAACAGAAGATGGGACGCGCTTGTTTGAAATTTGGGGAAAGTACAAACTTTGCCCCCCCTCTTAAATTTCGGGCCTACTGCGGGTCGGGGGTAGGATGGTAATCCCAGGTGTCCCAAATAGTGGGCAGGAGCGATTTCGGCCGCGCATGTGTGCTTAGGCGGCCATTGTGTATGAATGTTTTTCGGATGCGGTTGCGTGGCGTCTAGATGAAGCTACAAACCTACCCCGGTTTAGACCTTTGGACGTTGGACGGGTAGGTTTCACGGGTCGGAGTTATTATAAAAGTAATTTCCTTGTACTACCAAACATTGATCTCACGCGGTTTCGGGCAAGTAGAGGCTCTTTTGGCGCTTCGTTCGAAATTTTGAAACACAAGCATTCACATTTAGAGTACTCTTGAACTATGAGGATTGACCTAAATAGACAACGTTATATTTGACCTTGTATGTTTGAAAACCTCATTAAATTATCCGCTTCTTTTTGAAATTTTGACACTTGAAAATCCTATAACTACGATTATTTTGGAATGGAGGAGCTAAATTTGAATCTATTTTGTACACGACTACATATGCTATTATGTACAAAATCAGAGCAAAGATTGGTGCCCCCATAATTTAGGTATGGTTTATAAATGCCATGATATCAAATTCAAATAATTGAATGGACTTCATGTTGAATTCTATTTTTTTAACCACCTTAAGTTGAATTCAAATGTATGCTAGTTCATAGGTAGCAATTTATAATGTCCATTGTGTAACTTTCGTATGTATAATGTGCTTTACACACACAACATGAACTATACTCACGTTTATATTCGATTGCTAAAGCGATGCATTGTCTGGAGTTCAAAATACTAACTATGTGGATCAATTGTGTCGAATAATAACATAGACATGCTCAAATTCGATAGAATCTAGATGTCTGATGGATCAATGACCGCTCCTTGCGCGAATTGCAAATATCATGATCCCATCCTAATATTTGGATACAATTTATATCTTTAATCAATGTGTAGAGCAGTCTTTTACGTGTAGTTTCACTCTCCATCGGTGGTCTCTCACACATGCTCACACACTCTCTCCCGAGGTGTCTTTCTCGCACACATGCTCTAGATATAACCCTCCCTCCCTCTCGTAACCATTTACAACTGTTTTCACTAACCTTTATCACAAGCACTCTTCCTCTCGCAAACATACACACGCACAATCCTCATCGACCCTTTCTATATACATGGACCTGCCTACGTGTCTCATGTACGCACATTATCTTTACGCCTGTCTCTCACGCATTGTCTCACACCTCTCTTCCTAATCGACGAGTATGATTCTAGCAGAGCATTCTGTAGGATGCCCCTTAAAGTTAGGTTGGATGAATAGTAATATCAGAGATAAAGGGGTTACCTTAGTCCGAGAACCTAGGGTTACAAATCCTAGCCGGCTTTGTCAGTGGACACAGAGTCCTTCACAATTCTGCTATCTTTGTCTTGTACGACTAGTCATCCATGGGTCTTCCTAAATGCGTCACGGGCCGACCAATGTGGCGCAGGACGGAACCGAACGAAGGGCCTCACCTCGACCCACCGGACCTCACGCGGTGACACACCCTCTGCCCCCACGTCTCATTATCTTCTCACACCCACACATACCAACACAAACACCACACACACAGAAAATTTCTCCTGGTGCCTCTATTCCCTCCCCCCTTGCATATACACACTCAAGGGAATGGAATCTCTTGTCGTGACGTCATATTCGTCTCTCTCTCTCTAGACCACTCTCATTTCTCGTGCTATCTCTCCCACGCCCCCCCCCCGTCGGCCCCTCTATCCATGCCTCTCTCGAATACGTAATACACACACATACCTCTCTAGGCCCCGCCAAATGCATCAACTACACATTCACACATGTTACATCACGTACCCCATTGATCTAAAAAGCCCTCTCTTCACGTTTATTTCGCATACAACATTCCTTTTGAATAAAGTGTGGCCAAAAAATTATTTTAGAGTTTCTACATATATACAACATTACAAAGTTATATGGAGGAGTACGAACGCTAATTTGCATTGCATGGTGCCCACAATGATATTTATTCCGCACTGTGAATTTGTATATTTTTATACTATATACAAAGTTAGTCATAATAAAGAGAAACGAAGAGCATCTCTCTCTCCATCGCATACCCCCCTGTACGCCCCTTTCACGTATGCACACAAAACTATCTCCAGGTCCTCTAAAAGTAAGCCCCCAGAAAATTCACGCATGTTTCATCTTTCTCTCGCGATATATGCAATGACGATCATTGTATTTGAAGCGAAAGCACGATACGTACATTGGACTTCAGAATCCACTCATTACGGTCACCATTTACGTTTAGTGGTTATTATACAGTCACGGGCTCACCGTACAACTCTGTATTTGCTCATGACATGACTAGTTGACCAGTTAAACGCTCCACGTGGCACCTCTAGTGTTGCATCACATTATCTCACTACCATCGTGCCCACCTGTCGACTTGTATCTACTCTACATCTACACTCTTATAAAATACATAAAATACACTCTTATAAAAAACAGAGTTGGTGATGATGGTGTGCCTGCCATCCTGCAATATAGGCCGTCCGATTTATATCTGACGGATAGGAAAGAAACTATGGCAATTTTGCAAAAAGGTACCCACACACCTCTCCACATTTGCAAATAAGGCCTTCCCTCGTTCATCCTTTTCTCTCACAAGATAAACAAGTCATACAAATGCATCTTGATGTTACGTGCAACGCACGGGCATCTTGCTAGTAAGAATGAAAACAAACGACAAAAAAATATTTGGACGGTGGTTCGAAGTCATGACCGCGGGCACAGCGGACAAGGTGGCCTTGTATTGGTATGCTGAGCCGTCTGTTTTAACACACAGGAGCTGGTGTGGTGATTATACACACACGCACGCATGCACACGAACTGCATCCACGCAACACTCACACAAACACATGCACCCACGCACGCACGCAACACTCACACGTACACACGCAGCCACGCACGCACGCAACACTCACACGCACGCACGCAACACTCACACGCACACACGCACGCATGCATGCACACACCAGTACACCACACGACCAACACACACTCTCACGCTCAAGTGCTCAACCTACACGTGCATGCGCACACATCAGGCCCTGACAGACACATACACAACCAGGTGATTCCCGCGCACGGGTTGGAGCCTTGTCGCGCCTGCGTAAATTTGTGTTTATCTGACCTTTTGCCTATGCGAACTGACAGGTGGGACCCACAAGGAACGTGGTCAATTTAACTAGTCAACATGGCGCCACGCAGACTATTTGGCCGGTCAACAGAGTGCAATCCGATGCTGAACTGTGAGCAAGTGACCGTATAATCACCGCAAAACGTATATAGTGACCGTAATCAGCTTATTCTGAAGTTCGGTGACCGTATTACGCTTTTCTCTCTGTAGGCCCTCCAAAACTACATCTCTACACGTTCTCGCATGTTACATCTAACAACTATGCAATACAGCACTACTACTACACTCTAACACAATAAATCATATGTGTTTTTAGTTTTACTAGATATCATATTGTTACTTATAATTATTCAGTTTGCATACATTAAAATTGCCTTTGAAATGTATGGCCAGTATCATCTACCGCGCGGGAAAAATCCCGCCCTTTCCTGTTTAATCGGGTTTGTATCGATGGATCGTGCGAAACAGCAAAACTATAGTACTATACAGTACTACAAGTGACAGTTCACTGGGCCGTCGTGTCGTCTACTCCTCCGTCGTAAGAGTGGAGCGCTCGCTTTCATAAATCTTCTAGTCCCTTTCGCCGACATGTGGGACATCAAGCTACCGGGTCCACGTGCCATACCGGAATACAGTGCAGAGCAGCCGGGGTGAAGCACCCCAGTCATGGCGCCGGCGTAGTAATGAGCAATGAGGCGTCAAATCACAAAGCTGCACCTTTCCCGCAGTTAAGTTGGAGGGACGAAGCAACCATCATTTCACTCGTTGCTGAATCCGCTTCTCCCTCATCTTCTTCAACTTAACCACGTGTTGCTTCTGCCGTTGTTCTGCCTCATGTGGGACGCGGATCGGCTTGGTAAAGCACTGACACGTGGGACCGCATGTTAGCAAACCGCCAGGACAACGTCCTCCGAAAATAAGAAGCCTAATCCTAGACTTACAAAGGGCTACGTAGCTGCTACGTATACTTTCCATCTAATCTATATATGCCCCCCTGATTTTCAGGTGGGGTGGGCCTAATCCTCTCCTTTAATCCAATCAAATAGTCCCACATCACATCAGTTCGTAACTTTACGTAAACCATTACGTGGATGTAGCATTGCTCAAATAAGAAACCTCCCCCGCCATCCGCGCGGCAAAATCACCTCCTTTTTACTAATCTTGATTCTATAATTTTTTAGATCAATATAATTGAGATTTGTATAGATAGCACACAGGAGCAAAACCAAGTGGTACGGTTAAGGGCATCCACAATGTGTAGCCAAATGTGAAAATAGCTTTTGGCATCGTGGGAACCATTGTGGACGGTGTTGCCAAAGCCAAAAAGATGGAACCGAAGCTCCCTGATTGATTGATTGAAGGAATAGAAAAATGCAACGTCTCTCCTCTTTCTCCCATGCTTGGACGCATGTAGTACAGTATAGAGCACAGAGTCTACTCCCCTGTCCCTTCTATCACAAATCACAAAGCAGTGAGGCGTCAAATCACAAAAGCACGGACGAAGCAACCATCATTTCACTCTTCGCTGACTCCGCTTCTCCATCGTCTTCTTCGAGAAACCATCTCACCGCACTAGTACTCCTAGTAGTACTAGTAAAGGACTTCCTGGATGCAAATAAGGCGGTTGTCTCGGCTTGCAGGCGGCACTTGCGAACGACTTACCGTGGTCTCCCTCAATGGTGTTCTCCGTCGAACGCACTTCGCCAAACCACCAAAAAAAGATATCGTCGACGTCACCGCAATGGGGAAGGAAGTCAAATATAGTTACTACCTCCATTTTTTTGTACACAAGGCCAGTATATCAAAATTACAATTTGCAAAGGGCCACTAACACTAATCGAGGCAAAATTGATGGGGTTAGCAACCAAGGACATTAATATCCCCTGCATGCATGCGGAAGTGAGAAGGTTGGTTTGCATGGCGCTGCATTAATCAAGCGATGAGGAGTGAGATGGTTAGCTCTTTGGTCTTTGGAGAAAAAAATACGCATTAATTGACACGTGAAACGAGGATTTGTATCGATTAAATCCCGCGAAGGAAAACCCCGCCTTTCTTTTTTAACACTAGTACTCCTAGTACGTACGTACTTATCCTGTTTGGGTCTAGGCCTTGCATTGCCAAACTTCGCCACACATTTTTGCCAAGCTTGCCTAAAGTTTTCAAAATGAGAAGGAGGTACACTTGCGCACGGCTGTCGCGGTCGCACCGCACCCTCACACGGTCGCTCCTGCACGCCGCGGTCGCACCGCACCCTCACACAGTCGCTCCTGCACGCCGCAAACCCAACCAAGGGAACGCACCCTCACTGACACGTGTTGTCGCATGTGAACAAACCAAACTCAGCCATCCTATCGCTGACACATAATTTTCGTTCATAGAGTATGTTTATCCAACCGCATGTTGGGGAGTATCCGTACGGCCCGTGCGGTGGTCTGTTGGGGAAGAAGAAGAGGTGAGGAAGAAGGAAAGAAGGGTTAGGAGACGTAGGATATTCATCCAACCGCCTGAAATGGTAGACTGACCCAAGTCAGGCGACTTGCATAACAAATATATGTTTTTACACAGCAAAAGATCCATAAAAACAACAACATAAAGAAAAACTATCACTGCTCGCGGAAAGAGACGGCCTCGTCGTCTTTGGCTGCCGGCGCGAACCAGCCGTCGCTGCCGACGTGTGTCTCCGCACCGTGGTTGTCCTCGGCCTCCAGCTACTCGTTCAAGCGGAGCGTGCGGGCGCTCTGCACGGACGAGAGCACAGCCCGGTTCAAGTCGAGGACGTCCGGTTCCGCCTGCAGGAGGGCCTCGATGGCAGCGGCATCCGCGCGCTCCGCGTCGAGTCGAGCCTCCGCCGCCCGGTTCAAGTCCAGGACGTCCGGTTCCGCCTGCAGGAGGGCGTCGATGAGAGCGGCATCCGCGCGCTCTGCGTCGAGTCGAGCCTCTGCCGCCCGGTTCAAGTCCAGGACGTCCGGTTCCGCCTGCAGGAGGGCCTCGATGGCAGCGGCATCCGCGCGCTCCGCCTCAAGTTGAGCCTCCGCCGCCCGGTTCACATCCACGACATCCGGTTCCGCCTGCAGGAGAGCCTCGATGGCAGCGGCATGCGCGCGCTCCGCGTCGAGTTGAGCCTCTGCCTCCCGGTCCTCCTTTAGTATCGCCATGTTGAACCGCTGGTCCGCCTGCACCATGGGGGACTCGGACGCCGGCACGAAGTCGACGTCCATCGTCTCATACCCATCGGGGGCCTTCTGCGCCGCGACCTCCGCCATGAACATTGGATCGGCTTCCTCCTCCTCGTAGCTTGGCTCCAGAGAACTCGGGGATTGGCCCGCCGCAAAGCGAGCTTGGGAACGGAGGTCTGTGGCGCCGACCGCCGCCGCGATTTCTGCGCGGCGCTCCGGCGTCAGCATCTTGTAGTAAGTGATCTTGCGGCGCACCATGGCTTTCCGGCGAACTAGGGGACGCTTGATGCGGGCTAGGGGATCGAAAGGTGGGGGAATGGGCTGGAGATTTGGTGTGGTTTTAGGGCAGTGGCTGGCGTAGGCCGAGCAGCGAAGGTTCTGGTGTGAATAGTGGTTCCGGTGACGACCGGTCAATCGGTTTTGACTGTACATCGCTCTTGTCGCGTTCGCGTTGCAGCCCGGCACGCTGGACCCTCCACGTCGCTCACCGAATGGAACGCGCTTCGTCTTGCGTTTTCGCTCGCTTGTGGGACCGCAGTTGAGAGCAAACCGACGTCCCTCCCCCTCCCCCGCCCGCGTCATTTATTATACCACCACTCCCTCCGTTTTATGCTGAGTAAATAAAAACAGAGGGAGTATACTACGGATGAGGATCCCCTGACGTGGCCGAACCCATTGAGTAACTGACATGCGGGGCCTAGCAAGCATGGGGTCCGCCAGTAAGTGACCGAAAGGGAGGGTAAGGCAGGGATACCTACGTCAGAGGATCCACTTCCACTATACTACTTTGACCAAATGTTAGAGTAATAATATATGACATGCAACTTACACAAATGTTAGAGTAATAATATATGACATGCAACTTACACAAAGCATACAGGGTCTAATGCGTTTTTCGAGGCTAACTTTGACCAAATGTTAGAGTAATAATATATGACATGCAACTTACACAAAGCATACGGTCAAATTCGTATGTGAAAGGAGTTTCCAATGATATAATTTTCACATTATACATCTCATGTACTATTAATCTTGTCAATAGTCAAATTGGAAACCATCTCGAGTACAAATCTAGGAGTACGTACGAATCTAACAATATTGATTGGGCGTTGTTGAATGTTGATACCTTTTTGATCAAAGTAGAGATACTTTGACTACACATAAAACTTATATGTAAACTAGAAAGGATAGGGGGAGTATATTGTACGTTCAAAAACGAAACGAACATTGAATACCCTTTATATATGATTTGCGGATGCTATGATCACCGGTTCAAAATTTTGAATCCGCCTTAGGTATCACGTGCCCCCACTCGTTCCCTCTCGATTTCATCTCGGGGTCCGGAGATCTATTGAAAGAGGACTAGGGTGGGTACATGCGAATGATACTCGGCGGAATGTTCAAATGAGGCATGCGGGAGGATGGACTCGACTGGAGGGCGACATGATCGATGGAGAAGAGGGTTGGAGAGGAATGAGAAATAAGCAAACGCCACATGATTATACTTGAACGGCTCAAATAAACAATAAGTTGTCTCGCTTGGCCTACATAGTGAAAGGCCTAATGCGCAACGCGGAGCACTGACGCTCGAATATGGCCGGGAAAACAGGGAAACCGACATGTGGGGCACACCCGTCGGGACGACGTAGCGCAGACTAGTCCAATGGAGGAGCTGGCCCACGACCTCCTCGCCACCGACAACCGTTCATGTGGGTCGTTGGGGCCAACAACGGGGCGCAGCTCCAGCACCGCCTCTGGACACGGCGACCGCGGTGAGCGACACGCTCATATCGTCGCTAGACACGGTCGGTTTCAGTGTGCCGAGGGTGGCGTTAGTGCTGTGGCACGACCAACGGTATGTTTGGTTTGTGCCCAAGGTTGCCCCATCAAAGCATTGGGTAGCCAAAATTTTGGTTGAGGTATTGGTTGCCCATGATTTGGCCGACATTGGCAAGAAAAATGAACTAGAGTTGGCTAGAGTTCATTGGCATGCCAAAGAAATGGCAACCATCCAAACAAAGACCAATCTTTGGGTCATGACCAAAATTTTGGTTGAGGTATTGGTTGCCCATGATTTGGCCGACATTGGCAAGAAAAATGAACTAGAGTTGGCTAGAGTTCATTGGCATGCCAAAAAAATGGCAACCATCCAAACAAAGACCAATCTTTGGGTCATGACCAAAATTTTGGTAAGGTGCACTTTGGCCACAATCCAAACACACCCCAACACCCGGCTCGTCGAGGATGCACGGGGCGCCGCGACGCGTCCGCGGAGTGGTGTAGCGCGGCCAACTGCATCCTCTGGACCTGAGACCATGCCGGGTCGTCTTGCTTTTTCAATGACATGCGGGGATCGCATGTGAGCAAAGGGCATCTCCAACGTTGCCACGACCGCAGCTGACTACCCTGGCACACCAAAACCCTCGTCCCTCGCGCCGTCGCGCGGTGCGTTCCCAGCCGGCGCCAGCTGCCCGCATTCATGCCGTCCGTTCGTATGTCGTCGTTAAGAGGCTCGGTGCCCGAGGAACCAACTCCGGCGACTTAATGAGTAAGGTGGCGTGACACCAAATGAACTCTAGCATCAAGGTGGCGTGTCATGCAAGAAAATGGAGATATGCAGTGCGTAAGTGAGTCGTGCACTTCGATGGCACCTAGTACTACGCAATATTTTTTCTCCTCGATGGCACGTGAATAGTGCACGTACTCAATGACAGAGCACGGGATGGTAGCCATGGACATGGTCGGCCCTTTTTGAAGAGAGTACTAATAAATAACTTTGATGTGTCCCGTCAACTCGCAGAACGACGAGAAGCTTGCTTACTACGCCTTCTCCCTCGCCAACGCGTGCACGGTGGCTCGCAGCACGAGGAGAAACTTTTGCTTACAAGCGGTGGACGTGCAGCAGTTCATTTGGTGTCAGATTGCCAAAAGTATTACTGTAGTACCATAATTATTGTTCGACTTCCGGAAGAGGAGAAGAGCCAAGCGCAAGGTCACCTACTAACCTAGTACAGTACTACTATAGCCAAAGCTGGTCCACCTTTTTAGAGCATGGTTAATTAATATAGGCGGCTCTTGCAGCGGCACATCATTTAGAGCAAGTACTCTCTTCGTAGGAACAAAGGAAGTGAAACAAAAGTTGGAGTGGATGCTAGATTGCCAATTAAAACATGATTACATAGGAAAAAAATCCTATAGCATTCTATCCTATGAATCAAACGACCAATGTAGGAAAATTATGAGGGGGGTCTCTCCAACAGTGTTCCTTGGCTCGCACCTAGCATCACGGTGGTCGAACTTGGAGTCATTCATCTGGTACACGTGGCATCTCAGATCTGGACACAAGGTGACGCGACCTCTCACTTCCTCCGCCATTTGAAGCGGCGCGCCGGTGGAGGGCTAGCATACTCCAATATTAGGTTGGCTCTATGTGATGTGGCAACTTCATATACTAACCGGATGCTGGCTATACTACTACGGTACTCACACTCCAAGAAGTGACTCGAAAACCATTCATAAATTGAGTCTATGACATGCATTCGCAACTGAAATGTACCATTCATTAAATACAACAAGTCATCAACACACAACGACAACGAGGATACATGTTGGATTATAGATTATTTCCAACAAAATGGAGATATGCAATGGAGATTATTTCCAACGACGCGGGAAATCTAGCATCAAGGTGGTGTGTCATGCAAGAAAATGGAGATATGCAGTGCGTAAGTGAGTCGTGCACTTCGATGGCACCTAGTACTACGCAATATTTGTTTCTCCTCGATGGCACGTGAATAGTGCACGTACTCAATGACAGAGCATGGGATGGTAGCCATGGACATGGTCGGCCCTTTTCGAAGAGAGTACTAATAAATAACTTTGATGTGTCCCGTCAACTCGCAGAATGACGAGAAGCTTGCTTACTACGCCTTCTCCCTCGCCAACGCGTGCGCGGTGGCTCGCAGCACGAGGAGAAACTTTTGCTTACAAGCGGTGGACGTGCAGCAGTTCATTTGGTGTCAGATTGCCAGAAGTACTACTGTAGTACCATCATTATTGTTCGACTTCCGGAAGAGGAGAAGAGCCAAGCGCAAGGTCACCTACTAACCTAGTACAGTACTACTATAGCCAAAGCTGGTCCACCTTTTTAGAGCATGGTTAATAAATATAGGCGGCTCTTGCAGCGGCACATCATTTAGAGCAAGTACTCTCTTCGTAGGAACAAAGGAAGTGAAACAAAAGTTGGAGTGGATGCTAGATTGCCAATTAAAACATGATTACATAGAAAAAAATCCTATAGCATTCTATCCTATGAATCAAACGACCAATGTAGGAAAATTATGAGGGGGGTCTCTCCAACAGTGTTCTTGGGCTCGCACCTAGCATCACGGTGGTCGAACTTGGAGTCATTCATCTGGTACACGTGGCATCTCAGATCTGGACACAAGGTGACGCGACCTCTCACTTCCTCCGCCATTTGAAGCGGCGCGCCGGTGGAGGACTAGCATACTCCAATATTAGGTTGGGTCTATGTGATGTGGCAACTTCATATACTAACCGGATGCTGGCTATACTACTACGGTACTCACACTCCAAGAAGTGACTCGAAAACCATTCATAAATTGAGTCTATGACATGCATTTGCAACTGAAATGTACCATTCATTAAATACAACAAGTCATCAACACACAACGACAACGAGGATACATGTTGGATTATAGATTATTTCCAACAAAACATTCTAGCAAATACTAAAGTTTTCATCACACAACAAATAACAAGCAATGAAATGAACTTCAACTCAACCAATCCTCGGCGTTGGAAACGCTTGCTTTGAACCATAGGTGCTCTGGGAAGGGCCAGCTATTGTCAATATCGAGAGCAACGCAGGACTGATCATCCAGGCTGAAGCGGCATATATCAGGACCAGGGTAGGGAACCACCGAAATGTCTGAGGTATAGATACAGTTGCTTCTCATAAATGGTAGTAACGTTGTGTCAACAGCAGCTGGATCGCCTTTCACCATCATTGGATAGTTTGGTCCAAGGAAGAGCGAGTTTGCTCCAAGACTATCAATACTGAACCAGGGAGAAGGTGTTGGCGCTAGCACACTAGTATCTGTCCTGAATACCATGCAACGGGTGTTGGAATAGGTCAGGAGAGGGCGACCATGGGAGACAACACCTGCTTCCTCAGTAGTAACAGTCTGAGTGCACTGTATACAGACAAGAAGAGGTGATCCATCGGAATTAGTTGCCAGGCGCCACTGAGTATATAAGTTCCGCTCCTCCTCATGCTCGTGATCATCACCATCGTCATCTCCCCCTTGCTTATAAATTTTTTCAAGTATAGGTGGTGGAATGTTCACAGGACCTTGGAAACACAAGAAGAAGGTTAATTAGTAAAGGGAAACTTGCTAACCCGCATGCATGTGGATGAAACAATTATAATTACGGTGGAAGACAAACGTACCGAAACTACGAGGATCCCATGCAAAAACAGTGCCACGAGTGGTGGCAGCAAACACAAGATCCTCGTATTCAATTGCATCACAGTACACATCCGTGTATAGAAACTGATTTTTGAGCAATATCCATCCAGTCGAACCACGAAGGACGGCAACAAGCTTGTCGAAGATAGCAACAACTTGATAGTTCTTGTAATTCCAAGAGCGGTTGGGAACTCGAAAAATTGCTATCTTCAGTAGACGACAGTCACCATGATCGTATTTGAACGTACGTAGATCATCTGTGTGCTCAACCTCAGGGCACTCGGAGATTTTTGGAAGTGGAATCCGCTGACGAGTGTACACATTCACAAGTTCCCACTCGCAATTGTACCCAATATAAACAACCCAATCTCCATTTGCGCCAGCCCAGGACTTACCCTTAAGCGATGGCATCTTGACATCACACGTATCATTATCAAGCGGCATCAACTTGCACAAGGCGAGGCCTCCGTCGTCCGCGCCCATGCGAACAGGCTTATAGCGAAGAAGATAAGGGAGATCAAACCGCTCCTGGACCCTTGGGTTCCTTGTAATGATGTTATTAGTTGAGTCGAGAATGGTCTTGAACGAACCTGCCATGCTAGCCGAGGTGATGACGTCGCACCGATCAATGAGTTCCCCCACCACGTCATCTTTCAGATCGGGGCAAGAATAACGGGGTCGTTTCCGGCTTGTTCCCTCCATGGAGAAGACGATCGAACAATGGCAGAAGGAAGGGTGAAGGCAAATGGAGGAGGGAGGAAGAGCGTGCGACAGCAGTTCCAAATCGAGAGGGAAAGGCGAAGAGTCGGTGGACGGTTGCCAGTTTGCCACGGTACACGAAGAGGCGCCCCGGCCTACACGTCCTTTCGGAAATTGTACAAAAGGACTCGCCGTCGTCTCACTGACATGTTGGAACGGGACCACATGTCAACGAAACATCGTGTGTAATTTCTCGTGCAAAATGCGATCT
The DNA here is from genome assembly GCF_018294505.1 of Triticum aestivum. Taxonomy (NCBI): domain Eukaryota; kingdom Viridiplantae; phylum Streptophyta; class Magnoliopsida; order Poales; family Poaceae; genus Triticum; species Triticum aestivum. Next base: position 514,124,264 of record NC_057799.1, read on the forward strand.
GGCCGCGTTGGCCCGAGGTGCCGCATTATTTCTCGACTTTATTTTTTTAATGGCGTGCCGTTCAGTTTTGAAGCACGACTAACTGGTACTGTTTGCAGAGAAAATATAAACTACTCTACCACTACTCCACCTCTAGTACTAGTAGTATAAAAAAGATATATAGGCTGGAGCTTCAGAGCTTTCTTGCTAAGGGCTGCCCACTTGCTTCTCACACTATCACCCTCTCTCCAGATCTAAAAAAGACGGCCTCTCTCTCCCTCCTCACCGGTGGTCACAGATCCGCCGGGGAAGAAAAGGACGTGCAGTGTTGACGCACTCGTCGTCGGCGAGCGAGGTCACGCACTGACGACAAGGCCGTCCTCTCAGACCTAGCGCCCGCGCGGGATGGCCTCCGTCCCCAAGCTCGCTGTCGTAGTGCGTGTGGAGGACGATGACCACGAGCGAAGCCACTTCCCGCCGACCCTCAGGTATGCTACCTCTTTTCGAACCATACCCTTGTTCTATTGCCCCATCTGCCATGTCGCTGCATGTGGATCTTTTTCCACTCCACCATCTTCCCAATTTGCTATCCTCTGCTCTGCTGGTCACGCAGACGAAAACCTTAATTTGCACTATTAAAGGAAACCCTACTTCATGCAGACTAATCCATGTCTGGGTTGAATAAGGAAAGGAAGGGAGACTGTACTGTCCAAGAGAGTAGGCATCGAACCCGCATCTAGGTTGAGAAGGGGAAAATCAGTAGCTAAGGAACGAGTCTCGTGTCTCTTGGTTGAAGAAGGGTAGAAAGGCATGACAACGCAATAGAGAATGACCAGGTCGATCGGTTTGTTGTCCTCACATAGGAAAAAGGTGGCTAAACATAACAAAAATGGGACGTAATCCACATATGCTGCCTGGATATTTGTTGCTCTGGGCAACCATACCTCCCTCACCACTCTATGCGTCCGTGGAGGTACATCGTACTGGTGCGCCCACTGTCCGAATGGGCCTCGCATGCTCTTAGTCTAACTTTTTTGCTGTTAGTATAACGCCAGCAGTCAAGTCAAGCAATGCTACTGCTAAAGTGATGCCACATTTAACTAATGCCGCACTCAGTCTAATGCCACCGATAAATTTAAGCAATGCCATTTAATGTCACTGGATTATTTCAGGGTTAGCTGTTGATTGTGGATGTATTAAAGATTTTTCAACTAAGGCATTCTAATGATGTTGCACAGCCAGTATACCAACGATGAAACTTGTTACTACCTTCAGATTTTTGCACTGTTAATGCTTATAGATTACATACCTCACTTTCATGAGATAAGTTAATTTTTTTGTACAGTGTCACCAAAATGCCAAGGCGCTGATGTCATTTTATTTTGGTTAAACTGCACAAAAAATTATGAAGACAAGAGGAAAGGTTAAGAGTGGGCACCTCCTCCTCCGGCTGTTCTCTTGATTCGTTCGATCAAGTTTTTATGTTTGATCGATTATCAAGATTGGGATAGCAATTTTTAAGGTCCCCCCGAGTTCGAAATGATATTTACCTTGGAGGTACATGGTTTGCAATTTTTTTATACTGTCATTAGTTAATAATGCTAGTTACCTTCAGACTTTTGTATTTGGTTTAATGCTCATGCACAGCTAGTATACCAATGCTGAAACGTGTTACCTTTACATTTTGTATTGTTAATTCTTATAGAAATCTTCCAGTGCCAGAGTTTATTGAAATCTGTTCAGTAAAACCATTGTACTGTACCCTGTAATAAAATAACTACTCTACTGTTGCACTAGCCACTGGATTAGTGTATATTTGTAGTATTCGAAATTTCGAATGGTGTTGCATTAGCGTATGGACATAAATAAAGGGTGGCAAGCTTTCCCAGATATGTGCTCAAGAAAACTACTACCTGTTTTTCTAAATACTAGTAGACGTTTGGGTACTTTAAACTGAACCGCAAAAACCTCTTATATTAAGGAACAGAGGGTGTAGAGTTCACTCAAATTATCCCGGTAAAGCTAGTCACACCTTTGTTAAAATTAATGTTCATTATGTTATCGGAGGAGGTCTGTAAGTTTGTCTCTAATGCCTGTCGACTACATACCTGACATCATGATGTAATGTTAAGTCATTTCCTTTTGTACAGTGTCACTGAATTGTCAAGGCGGTGATGGCATTTTATTTTAGTTGAACTGCACAAAATATGCTTAAAAGAAGAGGAAAGGTCAGGAATCGATCATTCTTTCAGAAAGAACTATATATGCCTTTCTGACATCAGCCTCTGTTGCCTTATTTATTCCTTCAAAAAGGTGGTTAGAAACAGTCTTGCTACCTTTTCCCATTAAGAAATTGGAATGCTTATATTTGTGAGTCTATGCTTCAACTAGTGCCACTTTTATAGTAATCACACTTTCAATATCTATGCAAACAGGGATGCTCGAGTTTAGTGGAACTGCACAAAAAGTCCAACTGGTTCAACATTAGGAGCATGTTTTCTCCCAAACCTTTATATCCAATTGGTGGCACTATGAGCTGTTCATTAAGAAGGTACATGGTTTGCTACTATCTTGCTACTCTTTTTGTACTGTCATTAGATAGTAATACTAGTGGTTTGCATGTGAATTTATTGGCAGGGTGGACCTACATTGGAGGTGCAGGACATGATTCAATGACTGGATGCTCAATTTCGGTTGTATCGATTTCACCTCTTCCATCACTGCGAACATGGATATCCTTGGTCTGATGAAGAATAGGCGCTATATTTCTGCTCTGAACAAGCAAATCAATTCAGTATGAAATTGTCCAGGGCAAAACATGACTGTATCAAATTGTCCAGTGCAAAACATGACAGATCTAAGCGGAAGAGACATGTTTAAACCGAAAATACAAGGTGGGGTATATGTTTACTAGCTGCTTGATATTTGTGCAGACAGAGATGTCTGCCCGTTGCTATTTAGCAAACACACAAAGTGACCGCAATTTTGGTTGAACTGCACAAGAGAATAGTATAGTCACTGCATGCAGTGCCATTTGAAAATAGACACAGAAAGATTGGATAGTCACTTCATGGACTGCAGAAAAGTAGTACTGTACTATTTATTGGCCAACACTAGGTGCTTCATTGCTTTGGTCTGATTATACAATGGGCATCATTTTGCCTAAGTTAAAGTTTGTATTCCGAAAATAGTCTCGCCGTGTGATCAAGAGAAGACCAAATCATATTGCAGTGGATGTTCCTCCATCATGTGTGGTTCATTCCCATGGTTCCAGCTGTTGGTGAAACCACTTACGTTTGCAAGAGGAATTGTAGACTTCACAAACAAATTTGTCATTCAGTCTGTACTGAATGTTGGCCAAGAGAAGCATCCATGTTAGTAGGAAGAACATATGTTTTTTCTAGATCTTTGCTTTTGGAGCTACATATTTGTATATGATCTGTGAATCATTGAGATGCATTAACATGTTGATCTTATGTATGGGAATCGTACTAGTTGGTTTTAGTTGTGGCTGATCTTTGCTTTTGGAGCTACATATTTGTATATGATCTGTGAATCATTGAGATGCATTAACAGTTCCTTATATCTGTTCGCTCAGTGTTTACAAGTTACCGATCGATCACTAGCTAGCCTACTAATGCGCTCCTGGCTGTTTTAGTTGCGACGCAAGATCCGAAGTGGCAGTTTTTTGAATAAAAATGCCTACCTCTGAAGAAACTGACAAGCTGCTCTGAAGAAAATGCCATGCGAATCTGAAGAAACTGCTAGCAAAAACGTTCGCAAATGCCTTATCTCCCAGCTAAAGTTCATCAATTAATGCCCTCGGCTGCGACTCGTTGCATGCTGCTCCGCGTACTGGCTGCGAGCGATTTTGAGTGCCCGCATGCAGCCGGCCGTAATTAAGGCAGCTAACTGATGCGAAAAAAGATGCGCTTTAATTGTTGCGGGCCTTTTAAATCCGTGGAATCATTATTGACAAGGAGGGAGATGATTCGAGTGCACTCGTTTGACCGTAATGCCGGCGTGCGACCCAGCACGGACGGGACGGGACGGCACTGTCAGAATTTCAGTTTCTCTAGTTTTCCACGGCAAGCTGGCGCGCTAAGCCATGCCTGCTTCATTATGCATTGAATTCCGATGACCGTCGCGCTACCTTCCGCTTATAAGTACTGTTTCTCGGCCTTCTATGGTGGCACCGTGACCCAACTCGCCCTATCCTCATAAGCCCCCACCGGCCCGACGTTGCTCGCCACTTATCCTCGCTCTCGCCACGTCCGCCATGCCCCCGCCCGTCCGCGATAGGCGTGGCCGGAGGCGGTCACCGCCGGAACTAGTGTTCGGTTTTTCACCGGAAGGCAGACGGAGGGAGGAGGCATTCTATCGGTCTTTAGATGGCAATGCGGAGATCGAGGACTTGTTGGAGCGCGACCGCCTGGCGGAGGAGCAGGAGTTGTTGGAGCGCGACCGCTTGGCGGATGAGCAGCGTATCGCCGATTTGCGCCGCCAGCGGGACATGGAGCAGCAGCGCACCGACGCTCTGAGTCGCGAGCAGAGCGCCCGCACGTGGGCCGACTACGTGGAGGCCGGCGCCCGGCAAATAGCCCTGGAGGCTGTCGGGCACGCACGCGTTCGCGACGCCGATTTTTACTACCAGCTCGTCAAGTGGGTTTCCCGCTTAGAAGCCGAAGCTTCGGTGGACCACGCCGGCATGGAAAGGGCCAACGCGCGCGAGCAACGCGCCCTATCGCACCTCTGGCAAGTCCGAGGCGAGGCGGAGGACGCCGGTGCCGGCGTTTAGCGTGTACCGCAGATGGCGGCCGGCATCGTCTAGTTAGCTAAGAGTAAGTTAGTACTTGTACGCTACTAGAGTATTAGTGGAAGTAGATAGTTAACTTGGCTATGATGGTTGTCAACGTGGAAGTTCAGTACTCTATATGTGGATCAGACCTGTTACTTTGCTCTGAATGTTGAACTTTCCGTTTGAACATATGGAATGGGCTGTTATTTTTTTAAATGGGTTGTATTTGTCCTCCACGGGTTTAGAGGCTGACTTGTGGGCCTACCAAGTTGACGCGTACACAACCAGGAGATGATTGTACGTGGAGAGGATGACAGCAGGGACCCGCCAAGGTCATGGCAGTACGCAAGCAAAGTGCCTCCTTATTTCAATCCAATAAAAAAATGGCTCCTCGTAATGGATTTCTGACATCTGGGTCCCATGCCATTGTCAACGTAGTCAATAAACGAGAGAGTTGCACAACGAGCGGCTGACATCAGGGACCCAGCAGCTCGCCCAGTTATTTTTGTTTTGGGTTAATTTGATAAATGCCACTCCAAATCTGGTGTTTCTAAGAAATGCCATTGCAATTTCCAAACTTTGAAAAATGCCATTTCATGCCATCCCCAGTGGCATTTTTCGAAGTCTGGAGTGGCGTTTTTCAAAGTTTGCAAATTGCAGTGGCGTTTTCCAAAGTTTGCAAAAATTGCAGTGGCATTTTTCAAAGTTTGGAAATTGCAGTGGCATTTTTATGAATCGCCATATTTGTTGTGGCATTTATCTAATTTGTTTTTGAGACGGAAGCAGGGTGTCAACTGGGCTGTGCGGGGCACTCTGGCATGTCTAGACAGCCTTCTCTTTTATGTTTACCACAGACCAGCCCAGTAGTTTTTTTTCTTTCTGAAAATGGCTAGCCCAGTTTTTTTGTGATTTGCCAAGTAAGTCGCTTTGTCAGGCCTATTGGGCTGCAAATCTTTCAAGACGAGGAGAGCTTCATTCGGCTGGACGAGAAAATGGCCTATCAGTAATGAGAAATGGGCTGTACATTTTTAAAACACATCAAACCGGCAATTACTTTCAAATTTCTTTTTTTCATTTCAAGATTTTAAATTGCATTAATTTTTATGCGTGGACAATTTGTTGGATTTTATATTGATATACATTTATTTTTAAAATCAGTTTGAATGTGACTCGAAATTTCGGGATTAAAAACAGTTCGGACCGCACCGAAATATGCAACATTTCGTATAATTTTTTAACCGTGGCCACAATATGGGCTGTAATGCTAACAAAAAGAATATGGGCTCCAAAAAAACCTTCAGAATTAGCAAATGGGCTGTAAATTATTAGAAATAATGGCAGATGGGTTGTATGCTGTTTTCCACAGATTTGAGGCTTTCCTAAAAAAAGGTTGACGCACAAGCAGTGACTGTTGGATGTCCATCCAACGGCCGTCGTGCTTCTTCAATCTCTGCTCTTCCTGCTCCAGCCGCTCAAACAAGCGCCGGCGGGACTGCCTGCTCCCTCCTCCCCGCGGCCGGCTGTGCTGCCGCGCAGGCTTCACCGCCCCACCGTACTCCCATCGCTGGCCTAGCCATCCCTCTACTCACCCACACCTGTTGTTATTCTCCGGCGACGGCAGACGAACCAGTAAACCCTCGTATAGTCGTACTCCCCTCCGCGTGGGAAACAACTGCCGAGTCTTCCCTGCCTCCGTGTCGTTCCCTTCCTAGGCCTCGCCGTCGTCCACCGCCCTGGTGCTCCCGGCGCGGCCTGGTCAACGTGGTCAACGACCGACATGCATCTGAAGTGGACTGTACGTGGAGAGGCTGACAGCTGGGTCCACGGCCGCACGCAAGGAAATGCCTCCTTATTACGCGCAAAATAATGATTCCTCCACCTGACATCTGGGACCCACCGAAAGGGCCTCTGTATTTCGCGAAAAAAACGTTACCGCCGCTGACAGCTCGGACCCACCAGCTATATCTTCGCACGCAAGGAAGTGCGTCCTTATTACGCACAAAAAATGAATACTCCCCCTGCTAGCTGGGACCCAGTATAGTGGCAGGCTGACTTGTGGGCCTACTAAGTTGACGGGGACGGAGGGCTTTGTCAACTTAGTCAATATGCACGATTCTAGCTCCAGTGACCGTATGATGTCCATCCAACTGCCGTAGTGCTTCTTCAACCTCTGGTCTTGTTGCTCCAGCCGCCCAAAGCAGCGCTGGTCGTGCCGCATGCTCCTGCCTCCCGTGGCCGGTTGTGCTGCCGCGAAGAACTCACCGCCCCCTACTATTCCCACCGCTGGCCAGGCCCTGCGGCGACAGCAGCCTCACACCGCAGCCGAACCAGTGAACCCTCGTACTCCTCTCCGCGCAGGCTTCCACTGCCGCGTCTTCCCCGGCTCCGCGTCATCCCCTTCCTAGGCCTCGCCGTCGTCCACTGCCCTGGTGCTCTCGGCGCGGCGTGGTCAACGTGGTCAAGGAATGGCTTCCATCGGACATGGACTGTACATGGAGAGGCTGACAGCTGGGTCCACAGCCGCAGCAAGGAAGTGCCTCCTTATTACGCGCAAAATAATTATTCCTCTAGCTGACGGGCCACCGTATTTCACGAAAAAAACGTTTCCCCCTGACTGCGGGGACCCACCAGCTACATCTTCGCACGCAAGGAAGTGCGTCCGGGCAAAAAAATGATTCGCCCCCGTGACTGCTGGGACCCACCAGCTACATCTTCGCAGGCAAGGAAGTGACTGACAGTCGGGACCCACCTGGTCGAAGCGTATGTAGCATTGTCATTCTGGTCGCGAACGTGTACGTACATACTGGTCGATGTAGAGGCGCGCACGTGTCGTAGTAGAGGCGCGCACCTGGCATGTACACGTACGTACAGCGGCCAGTGTGCAAGAAAGAAAATACGACCACGTACGTACATACGGGCAGGGTCTCGAACGCCTACTCGCGCATACGTACGGCCAGGGCTCGTGTACATGGCTGGGTCGGAACGGAGAAACAGCGTCGTCGTCGTGTTCATGGGGAGCCAACCGGCTGGGTCGGAACGGAATGCGTCGTCGTGTTCATCGGGAGGGCTTGGACGGAACAGCCGATGGAAACGAGGCATGGCATACCGCAGAACGGAGGAAACGGCCTTGTGTTCGACCGGCCACGTTTGAAACGGGATCCTGTTCATCGGGAGGGGTCTGGCGTACCGCAAAACGGAGGAAACGGACCTCCTACGGTCGAAACGGGGGTCCTGTTGATCGGGAGGGGTGTGGCGTACCGCAAAACGGAGGAAACGGACTTGTGTTGGAGCGCTACGGTCGAAACGGGGGTCCTGTTCATCGGGAGGGGTGTGGCGTACCGCAAAACGGGACTCCACGGGATACTGTTCATCTCCACCGTCGACCCCCTCCAGCCTCCACGGGCTACTGTTCATCCACCGTCGACCTCCTCCAGCCTCCACCTGCGACTGTTCATCCACGGGCTCCTGTTCATCCAGCCTCCACCACGCGCTACTCCACCGGCTACTGTTCAACCAGCCCTCTCCACGGGCTCCTGTTCAACCACCCCTCCACGGGCTACTGTTCATCCAGCCCTCCACCGTCTACTGTTCATTCTGCCCTCCACGGGGTGGTCCTGTTCATCCTGCCCTCCACGGGGTCCTGTTCATCCAGCCCCAACCGGCTCGATCGATCGGGGTCATGTTCATCCAGAGGCAACACCACGGGGTCCTGTTCATCCACCCCCACCGGGAACTGTTCATCCAAACCCCCCCAGCAACGCTCACTGTTCATCCAGAGGCAGCATCGATCGGCTTCAGTTAGCAGCAGTAGCGAAGGAATCGCTCGATCGGGTTCAGTTAACAGCCATCGATCGATCGCTCGGGTTCAGTAATGCGTAGCCTGCAGTGCAATCACTTGGGTTCAGTTAGAGCCCAACGCCTCGCTCGGGTTCAGTTAGAGCCCAACGCCTCGCACCCACGCGCGTGTGTGTACGAGAGAAACGCGCATCGCTCGGCCCCGACCACCCACCGTAATCGGGAACACCCCGATATTTTCCTCGCCCTCGCTTCTACCATGGTTTTTTCCGTCATGGACGGCCGAAAGAATGTCATGCAGTTGCGTCTCCGGCCCGCCCAGGACGAAAAGCCCATTTTCTGTCATGATTTTTTGTCATAGAAGTAGGACCCCACCACATCTATGATGATACCGGGTTTTGTCACAATTATCGTCATAGAAGTGTCATAAGTATGACAGAAAAAAATTCGTTTGGCCCAAAATGTCACGGATGTGTCTTTTTTGTAGTGGATGTAGTTTTGCTTATTGAATGCATGCTAATTTAGTTTACCCGGGGACGAGCGGGTTAGGGGGTTCCTCGGTGTCGATGGTACCCTAAATAGCAAGTATCGTCAGTGCGAGATACATGTGGCCGTCGGTGTCGAATACTACATCCATGTCCCACAAGTGACACAGGGGTCCTGCGTCCCGCAGCAACAGTTCTCGGCGTCGATGGCGGTCGAACGCCATTGTGTATTTGTCTGGCAGCCTTAGAGATGACAATTGAAAGCTAAGTGTTGAAACTTGAAACACCCAAACTGACTCAAGTCGGTTTGGTTGTTTGAAATTTCAAAACTTGGCTTTAATCCTCATCGTAGAGGCTGCCAGACAAATTTGCCAAGGTGTTCGACCATCATCGGCAACCAGAACTATTGTTGCGGGACGCCGGACGCCGGCGTCACTTGTGGGACGTGGATTTAGTGTTCAACGCCGAGCGCCTCATGTATCTTGCACCGATGGTACTTGCTATTTAGGGTTCTATCGACGCCGAGGAACCCCTAACCCGCTCGTCCTGTTGTAAATATTTAGTTAGGTTGACGGAAAAAACAATATTGCTATCAAACTCATCTTTCGATTTAAATGTGCAGTTTTTTCATCACGCGAGGGTCTAGTGTTCGACGACCTCCGCCCCTGCGTTCGTGGGTTAGCACAAATGACATCTCATCCCCCCTTGATTTGCTCTGTTCCGGTCTTCGTGCCGATGAAACTTGCTAGCTATAGATGTCTTCAATCATCAGTATGCGTGACCACTATGCGTCTCCTGTTCGAAAGGGTTACATCTATAAATATGCATGCATTTGCATATTTATAACCATGATTCTTTCAAATTGTCCAACGTTATCCATGGACATCCTGAGTATGTGTAGATTGGGTTCGTTTTCCCATATGCTCTGCTCTGGATCCGATGTAGAATTTTGTCAGTGCCTCCCTGTTGTTCTCAGGGTACACATCCTCTCTGCTTATTGCCAAGACATGTATCAGGAGAACAGCGGGGAGGTGCTGCCGAAATTTTGCGTCGGATCCGGAGCAAAGCATGGAAAACGAACCCAATCTACACATATTCGGGTGGGATTAGGACCTATCTTTACCTATTAGCGTCTAGGTTGCATGGACGTAATAAAAGTGACAAACTCCATTAACTGATGAATATATACATGCTGATTTATATATATATATATATATTTCTTATGTGTCCATTAGCTAGGCAAGATGACTGATCGTGCGTGGATGTACACCGGTCACACTAGTCAGAAAGACATGACCACTAAATGGTTAACAAAAACCAAGGGGTTTCTGAGAGCCGCATTTGCAGATGGCCAGAGGACAACATGGTGCCCCTGCGGCGGGTGCAACAATTGGCACAAGAGGACATAGGATGAAATGGGCAAACACCTGCAGAAGTGGGGTTTTACGCCAGATTATACGGTATGGGTGAGAAGACGCAGACCAAAATCCCCGTTAATGTTCTTCGGTATATGCCAATCGTACCAAGACTTCAACGTATTTTCATGGTCGAAGAGACGGCAAGATAGATGACATGGCACAAAACGGGCAAAAGAACCCAACTAGATGCAGATGGGAAGCTGATGATGGTGCACACATCGGACGGTGAAGCATGGAAGAGCTTTGATGCATTACATGATGACAAAGCGGTAGATCTGAGGCATCCTCGAGTCAGCATCAACATGGATGGGTTCAGTGTGTTTGGTCTGACGGCAGCCCAATACAGTTGTGGCCCGTATTTGTCTTTCCACTCAATCTCTCCCCCCCCCCCCCGGACAGATTATGCAAAGAAAGAACATTTTCCTGACGTTGATAATTCCAGGGCCCAACTATCCGGGGAAGAATATGAATGTGTGCATGCAGCCACTAAAGGACGAATTGCAAGAAGCCTGGGATAATGGGTTCAAGACATACGATGCCTTTAGCAAACGTAACTTCATAATGCGTGTCTGGTACATGTACTCGACGCATGACTTGCCGGCGTATCCGCTATTCGTTGGCTGGTGTGTGCATGGAAGGTTCCCGTGCCCCACATGCAAGGGAGCTCTTGAGTTTCGTTGGCTTCAGGCCGGTCGCAAGTTTTCTTGCTTCGACATGCATAGACAGTTCCTGGATCCTAGCCATAAGTTCAGGAAAGACAAGAAGCACTTCATCAGAGGTAGAGTTGTCGAAAACTCTGCACCACCTGCGTTGACAAGCCAAGAGACACTAGATCAGTTAAACGCTCTCGAGCCAGATCCAGAGCGTCCAGGGTATTTCAAGGGGTATAATTCGAAACACGCCTGGACTCACAAGACATGCTTGTGGGATCTGCCTTACTTCAAAGACCTCCTTTGCCCACACAACATCGACGTGATGCACACTGAGAAGAACATTGTCGAGGTACTTTTTGGTACATTGTTCGGCATAGATGGGAAGTCAAAGGATAATACTAAGGCTAGAGTCAACCTGGAGGCGCTATGTGATAGGCCGTTACAAAACATGAAAGAACTGAAAGGAAAGCAGAACTGGACGAAGCCAAAGGCATGGTTCAATCTTGGAAGGCCAACTATGAGGGAAATTATCTTGTGGGTGCAACAGCAGTTGATGTTCCCCGATGGGTATGCAGCGAATCTAAAGAGGGGAGCGAGTCTTGATAAATTGAAGATATTTGGTCTCAAGAGTCACGATTGGCACATATGGATTGAGCGGGTAATGCCGGTGATGTTGTGTGGCTTCATCCCTGAGGATGAATGGCTAGTACTGGCAGAGCTGAGCTATTTCTTCCGTGTTCTCTGTGCGAAAGAACTATCGCCTGGCCTGCTAGAAGAAATGGAAAAGTTGGCGCCGGAGTTGATCTGCAAGTTAGAGAAGATCTTTCCGCTGGGCTTCTTTAATCCAATGCAGCACTTGATTTTGCATCTCCCAACCGAGGCAAGATTGGGGGGGGGGGCTGTGCAAAATTGTTGGTGCTACGCCACTGAGAGGATGTAGAAGACGCTACGAGCAAAATGTAAAAATAAACGTAGAATTGAAGCATTGATGGCTGAGGCATTCATTACTGAGGAGGCGGCAAACTTCGTGACAGCACACTACAAAGCTAAAAATCATCATTTGCATAATCCGAAGCCTCGGTACAATGCCGACGAACCTAAAAACGGTGGATCCAACCTCAGCCTATTCAAAGGGGATCTCGCACCAGCCGGTGCTTCTAATTCCTTAACTTTGGATTTCGAAGAATGGCAGATCATTTTGTCGTATATCTTCACCAACCTAACAGAAGTGCGGCCATACATAGAGTAAGTTCTCGGTACATTGTTTCGCAACTTCTAATTCCTTTGAACTACTCTTATTCCCGGATAAATTTGATACGGTCGATACGTCGCCATATTCTCGTATGGAGCGGTGATCCAAAAGGATTCCGTCGAAGAGTATGAGCTTCTGGCAAAGTATGGACGCGGCTATCCCGGTTTCATCTCTTGGTTCAGACAAACGGCAATTTCTATTAGACAATTTCATTTCTTCATCTAATTTGTGGCTAATGCAATAATCCCTTTTGTATTAAACTTGTAGGCTAATTCAGAGCTTATGGACGCCGAATTGAGACAAGTCGCTAATGGTTTTGACTATAAGGTCTGTTCATTTGACAAATACGACATCAACGGGTATCGCTTTCGTACCTATGGCAAAGAGCTATCTATGGCCGACCGAAAGTCTACAAATTGTTGTGTCTTTGCTATCGGGGAAGGAGATACTGAGTATTATGGAAGAGTTGAAGCAATTTATGAACTTCAATTCTATGGTGCAAACCCACCAAACGTTGTAGTCTTCAAATGTTATTGGTTCCAACCGAAGGAGACTAGAAGGACTCATGAACATATAGGGCTAGTGGAAATCAATCAAAGCACCCATTTGGATGTTCCCGATGTCTATATTATGGCTCAACAGGCAACCCAAGTTTTCTATCTACCGTGGGCCTGTCAAAGTGATCCTAATCTCAAAGGGTGGGATGTCGTTTATGAAGTGTCGCCACGTGTTAGGCCACCTCCCCCAATGAAGATGATTATGCACCTCACATTAACCCAGACACATATGAAGGAGAATTCTTACAAGAAACGTGTCTTTCCAAAAAACATTTCAAGAACCACTCTACTTCACCCCAGAACATTGAAGTAGACAGCGACAGTGAACCCGACTTCACCCCTCAGCCGGAATAAGAAGAGCCTGAACTAGAAGAGGTTACTGCTGCGGATGACCTGTCAATGCTTGACAGATTACGTAGAGGTGGCCTTCCACATGATGATGATGCATTTATTAATGATGATGATGAGCACGTCATTACTGATAGTGATGATGATGATGCATTTATTGATCCCGAAGAATTTATTGAACCAGATTATGATTAGGTATTCATTTTTTATGTTGTACTTGATTTATATAGTTACTTGTATGATTGTATGATTTATATAGTTACTTGTATATTTTTCTTACTTTGTATGATTGTTTCTTATACATAGTGCCATGGTCTTGATGTCCGTCCCCGTCAGCCCTCGCCCGCTTTATGATTCAGATGTGGTAAATTCTCTTTCGTAACTATTTGTTGCATTTCTCATTTATGACAATTATGGCCATCAAGTTGACATAGAGATATTTTAATCTAGGAGGTATGTGAACCGGAATTTGAAACCGACCCTCTTATCGAGAAGTTAAATTTAGTTGAAAAAGAAAATGAGTATTTGAAAGAAAAAATTAAAAGAATTGAAGAAGAGAAGATGACATTGGAGTTGTATGTTGCCGATGTCATCGATGATCACAAGATGAAGATGAATGCAATGCGCTTGAAGATGGATGGAATGCGCCTGAAGCTTAAGAAGATTAGAAAATATGCCATTGATAATGAGGCTTGGTATCATTATGCCGTTGGATCAATCTTTACCTTAGTTGCGATCTTCATCGCATTTGTTGTGATGAGGGTAAGTTTTCTCTAGTGTTTTGCTTAATAAATGCATACTTAGCTTACTTTCCTCCTAAATGGCATAACTACCTAAGTTAGAAAAAAAATGAGCTATACTTAGCTTTCTTTCCTAAAAAATGTCATGATAATCTTTGTTACCTCCAAAATGATATAGACTTACCTTACTTTCCTCGAAAATGACATAATAACCTTAGTAAGCTCCAAAATGCCCCATTTACCTAGCTTAGCTCTAAAATGACCTACACTTAGAAAAAGAAAGAGAAGAAAAAAATCTTCTTCTTCTTCTTATTTTTCTAGATAGTCTTCTTCTTCTTCTAACTTGATTCTTTCCCAATTTGCAGATTTGCTTTAGATGAGGAAGCTTGCATTGATGGAGTCTACTCTTCTCTTTATGCTTCCTTCTTGTTTTGATTTTGTACGATGAACAATGTCAAACTTGCTACCTATATATGTATGTATGGATGAAACCATTGTATGCTTGTTGTTGGATATGTTGGCTATGTATATGTGTTGGATGAAACCATTTGCCATGTATATGTGTTGGATGATCATATCCATATGGCAGGGATATGATTTGGTATGTATATGTGTTGGTATGCTTGTCGAAAGTATTTTCATATGTGTGTGTGTGTGTATATATGTGAAATTCTGTCAAATTGAATGGTTTCAAGAAAAAACAGGGGCTATATAGACTCTTTGCCGTCAGCTGGCGGAAGCCAAAGAGCTTTGCCATCAGCTAGCCGACGGCAAAAAAGCCACGTGCCAGCTACCCGTGCAACCTGGGGCAGTAGGCTGCCTATTTTGTTGCTTTATCGTCCGCTAGCGGATGGCAAAGAACGTTTAATATTTGCCGTCATCCAGCTGACGGCAAAGCTACCAAATAGGCCAGCCCCCCAGGTGCTGCCATGTGGCATGCTTGGCCGTCCGCCGGCCGACGGCAATGATTCAATGTTATTTGCCGTCCGCTGGCTGACAGCAAAGATACAAAGGTCTTTGCCGTCCGCCAGCCGACGGCAATGAACGCCGTTAACCCCTTAACGGGCCTAAGCTGACACGTGCGCCGTCCAGGCTCTTTGCCGTCGGCTGGCGGATGATACGTCTCCGTCGTATCTATAATTTTTGATTGCTCCATGCCAATATTATTCAACTTTCATATACTTTTGGCAACTTTTTATATTATTTTTGGGACTAACATATTGATCCAGTGCCCAGTGCCAGTTCCTGTTTGTTGCATGTTTTATGTTTCGCAGAATATCCATATCAAACGGAATCCAAATGGGACAAAAACGGATGGAGAATATTTTTGGAATATTTAGAGAATTCCGGAAGAAGAATCAACGCGAGACGGTGCCCGAGGTGGCCACGAGGCAGGGGGGGCGCCCCTGACCCTCGTGGGCCACCCGTAAGGCGGTTGATGCCCTTCTTCGGCCGCAAGAAAGCTAATTTTTGGTAAAAAAAATCACGGCAAAGGTTTCAATCCAATCGGAGTTACGGATCTCCATATATACACGAAACGGTGAAAGCGCAGCAGAGAGAACGCAGAAACAGAGAGAGACAGAGAGATAGATCCAATCTCGGAGGGGCTCTCTTCCCTCCCATGCCATGGGAGCCAAGGACCAGAGGGGAAACCCTTCTCCCATCTACGGAGGAGGTCAAGGAAGAAGAAGAAGAAGCGGGGCCCTCTCCCCCTTGCTTCCGGTGGTGCCGGAACGCTGCCGGGGGCCATCATCATCACCGCAATCTTCACCAACAACTTCACCGCCATCATCACCAACTCTTCCCCCCTCTATGCAGCGGTGTAACCTCTCTCTTACCCGCTGTAATCTCTACTTAAACATGGTGCTCAACGCTATATATTTTCCCAATGATGTATGGCTATCCTATGATGTTTGAGTAGATTCGTTTTGTCCTATGGGCTATTTGATGACCAAGGTTGGTTTGAGTTGCATGTTTTATTATTGGTGCTGTCCTATAGTGCTCTCCGTGTCGCGCAAGCGTGAGGGATCCCCGCTGTAGGGTTTGCAATATGTTCATGATTTGCTTATGGTGGGTGGCGTGAGTGACAGAAGCACAGACCCGAGTAAGTAGGTTGTTTTCGTATGGGATAAAGAGGCTTGATGCTTTAATGCTATGGTTGGGTTTTACCTTAATGATCTTTAGTAGTTGCGGATGCTTGCTAGAGTTCCAATCATAAGTGCATATGATCCAAGTAGAGAAAGTATGTTAGCTTATGCATCTCCCTCAAATAAAATTGCAATAATGATTACCGGTCTAGTTATCGATTGCCTAGGGACAAATAACTTTCTCGTGACAACAAGCTCTCTACTAAAACTAATTTAGTTGTGTCTTCATCTAAACAGCCCCTACTTTTTATTTACGTGCTCTTTATTATCTTGCAAACCTATCCAACAACACCTACAAAGTACTTCTAGTTTCATACTTGTTCTAGGTAAAGCGAACGTTAAGCGTGCGTAGAGTTGTATCGGTGGTCGATAGAACTTGAGGGAATATTTGTTCTACCTTTAGCTCCTTGTTGGGTTCGACACTCTTACTTATCGAAAGAGGCTACAATTGATCCCTATACTTGTGGGTTATCAAGACCTTTTTCTGGCGCCGTTGCCGGGGAGCAATAGCGTGGGGTGAATATTCTCGTGTGTGCTTGTTTGCTTTATCACTAAGTAATTTTTATTTGCTGTTCTTAGTTGTTCTTTATCTTTAGTTATGGATATGGAACACGAAATACCAAAAAATTAGGTGTACTTGCTACTCATGGAGATGGGGAACCTCCTAAAACCCGCGATGCTGGTTATGTGAAAGATATTATGTACTACTTTGATAATCCTGAGAAAACCCCATTCAACTATGTAATGGGAGTAACGTTGGATCAACGTGAATACTTTAGGGATTATCGCTTGACTCAAAAAGGGAAACTATTATGGGATCAAATTCATATATTGAAGTGGTATGCTAGGCAACTATGCTTGAGTTATGATTATACTTGTTGCTCTAGGATGAAGGCTCCACACCTTCCCTTTTCATGCAAATTTAATGATAATAAAACCTTAGCTTCTTATGCTAATGGTATATATGATTACTATGATGTGGAACAAATAGAAGAATTTGTTGCTTTTATGGGTGCTTGTGAAATTGAATCTATGTTTAAAGAGTTTGAAGATTTTGATGATGCTGGTTATAGACCTGAAAATTTAGCTATCCTCCAATATTGCTATGAGAATTATGAATACAATTCCGATATTAATGCACTTATTGAGAAAGTCTCCGCTGTCCAAGAAGAGACTAATATTTTGCAGGAATCTATGGAAGAAGAAGTTGATGAAACTGTGAGCTCATTGGATGAAAAAGATGAGGAGGAGAGCGAAGAACAAAAGGAGGAAGAGCGGATTAGCTACCCGTGCCCACCTTCTAATGAGAGTAACTCTTCAACTCATACATTGTTTAATTCCCCTTCGTGCTTGCCGAAGGATGATTGCTATGATGACTGTTATGATCCCATTGATTCTCTTGAAATATCCCTTTTTGATGATGCTTGCTATGTTTGTGGCCAAGATGCCAATATGAATTATGCTTATGGAGATGAACTTGCTATAGTTCCTTATGTTAAACATGAAATTGTTGCTATTGCACCCACGCATGATAGTCCTATTATCTTTTTGAATTCTCCCGACTACACTATATCGGAGAAGTTTGCCTTTATTAAGGATTATATTGATGGGTTGCCTTTTACCGTTGCACATGATGATTTTGATGAATATAATATGCATGTGCTTGCTGCTCCTACTTGCAATTATTATGAGAGAGGAACTATATCTCCACCTCTCTATGTTTCCAACATGATAAAAATTGCAAGAAACTGTTTATACTATGCATTGGCCTTTACTATGTGTGCATGAATTGTTCTTTTATGACACGCCGATGCATAGGAAGAGAGTTAGACTTCGTCATTGCATGATATATATTATTTTGTGCTCACTACTAAATTACAAATCATTGCTAATTAAAATTGGCTTTGATATACCTTGGGATCCGGGTGGATTCACTACTTGACCACTATATGCCTAGCTTAATGGCTTTAAAGAAAGCGCTGCCAGGGAGACAACCCGGAAGTTTTAGAGAGTCATTTATTTCTGTTGTGTGCTTTTATGTAGTTTAAAAATAAAAATAATGTGCCAAGGTTTGCCTTTAGGATGTTTACGATGCTTGTTGGTTTGTGCGGTGCAGGACAGAAACTTTGGCTGTAGTGCGCGATTTTACATTTTTTACTGGAACGTCAAATGGTTCTGATTCTTTTTGCACTGTCTTTCTATACAAATTTTTTATTCTCCCTAATTTTGGCAGAATGTTTCAAGTATCATAAGTATGGTGAATGTTCAGATTGTTACAGACTGTTCTGTTTTAGACAGATTCTGTTTTTGATGCATAGTTTGCTTGTTTTGATGAAACTATCAATTTATATCAGTGGATTAAGCCATGAAAAAGTTATATACTACAGTAGACACAATGCAAAAACAGAATATGAATTGGTTTGCAACAGTACTTAGAGTAGTGATTTGCTTTATTATACTAACGGATCTTACCGAGTTTTCTGTTGAAGTTTTGTGTGGATGAAGTGTTCGATGATCGAGAAGGTCTCGATGTGAGGAGAAGGAAGAGAGGCAAGAGCTCAAGCTTGGGGATGCCCAAGGCACCCCAAGTAAATATTCAAGGAGACTCAAGCGTCTAAGCTTGGGGATGCCCCGGAAGGCATCCCCTCCTTCTTCAACAAGTATCGGTATGTTTTCGGATTCGTTTCGTTCATGCGATATGTGCAATCTTGGAGCGTCTTTTGCATTTAGTTTTCATTTTTCTTTTATGCACCATGCTGATATGAGATAGTCCTTGGTTTATTTATAGAATGCTCTTTGCACTTCACTTAAATCTTTTGAATATGGCTTTATAGAATGTTTCATGTGCTTCACTTATATCATTTGAAGTTTGGATTGCCTGTTTCTCTTCACATAGAAAACCGCCATTTGTAGAATGCTCTTTTGCTTCACTTATATTTGTTAGAGCGTGGGCATATCTTTTGTAGAAAGAATTAAACTCTCTTGCTTTACTTATATCTATTTAGAGAGATGACAGGAACTGGTCATTCACATGGTTAGTCATAAAATCCTACATAAAACTTGTAGATCACTGAATATGATATGTTTGATTCCTTGCAATAGTTTTGCGATATAAAGATGGTGATATTAGAGTCATGCTAGTGGGTAGTTGTGGATTGTAGAAATACTTGTGTTGAGGTTTGTGATTCCCGTAGCATGCACGTATGGTGAACCGTTATGTAACGAAGTTGGAGCATGAGGTATTTATTGACTGTCTTCCTTATGAGTGGCGGTCGGGGACGAGCGATGGTCTTTTCCTACCAATCTATCCCCCTAGGGGCATGCGCGTAGTACTTTGTTTCGAGGACTAATAGATTTTGCAATAAGTATATGAGTTCTTTATGACTAATGTTGAGTCCATGGATTATACGCACTCTCACCCTTCCATCATTGCTAGCCTCTTCGGTACCATGCATTGCCCTTTCTCACCTCGAGTTGGTGCAAACTTCGCTGGTGCATCCAAACCCCGTGATACGATACGCTCTATCACACATAAGCCTCATTATATCTTCCTAAAAGCAGCCACCATACCTACCTATCATGGCATTTCCATAGCCATTCCGAGATATATTGCCATGCAACTTCCATCATCATCATATACATGACTTGAGCATTCATTGTCATATTGCTTTGCATGATCGTAAGATAGCTAGCATGATGTTTTCATGGCTTGTCCGTTTTTTGATGTCATTGCTACGCTAGATCATTGCACATCCGGGTACACCGCCGGAGGCATTCATATAGAGTCATATCTTTGTTCTAGATATCGAGTTGTAATATTGAGTTGTAAGTAAATAAAAGTGTGATGATCATCATTATTAGAGCATTGCCCCAGTGAGGAAAGGATGATGGAGACTATGATTCCCCCACAAGTCGCGATGAGACTCCGGACGAAAAAATAAAAATAAAAAAAGAGAAAGGCCAAAAAAAGAGAGAAGGCCCAAAAAAAGAAAAAAAATGAGAGAAAAAGAGAGAAGGGGCAATGTTACTATCCTTTTACCACACTTGTGCTTCAAAGTAGCACCATGTTCTTCATATAGAGAGTCTCTTGAGTTATCACTTTCATATACTAGTGGGAATTTTCATTTTAGAACTTGGCTTGTATATTCCAACGATGGGCTTCCTCAAATGCCCTAGGTCTTCATGAGCAAGCAAGTTGGATGCACACCCACTTAGTTTCAGTTTGAGCTTTCATATACTTATAGCTCTAGTGCATCCGTTGCATGGCAATCCCTACTCCTCACATTGACATCAATTGATGGGCATCTCCATAGCCCGTTGATTAGCCGCGACGATGTGAGACTTTCTCCTTTTTTGTCTTCTCCACATAACCCCCATCATCATATTCTATTCCACCTATAGTGCTATGTCCATGGCTCACGCTCATGTATTGCGTGAAGGTTGAAAAAGGTTGATAACGTTAAAAGTATGAAACCATTGCTTGGCTTGTCATCGGGGTTGTGCATGATGTGAATATTTTGTGTGGTGAAGATGGAGCATAGCCAGACTATATGATTTTGTAGGGATAACTTTCTTTCGTCTTGTTATTTTGAAAAGATTGCTTTATTAGTAGGCTTGAAGTATTATTGCTTTTATGGCAAATGATAGACTATTGCTTTGAATCACTCGTGTCTTAATATTCATGCCATGATTAGACAAATGATCAAGATTATGCTAGGTAGCATTCCACATCAAAAATTATTTTTGTTATCATTTACCTACTCGAGGACGAGCAGGAATTAAGCTTGGGGATGCTGATACGTCTCCGTCGTATCTATAATTTTTGATTGTTCCATGCCAATATTATTCAACTTTCATGTACTTTTGGCAACTTTTTATATTATTTTTGGGACTAACATATTGATCCAGTGCCCAGTGCGAGTTCCTGTTTGTTGCATGTTTTATGTTTCACAGACTATCCATATCAAACGGAATCCAAACGGGATAAAAACGGACGGAGAATATTTTTGGAATATTTAGAGAATTCCGGAAGAAGAATCAACGCGAGACGGTACCCGAGGTGGCCACGAGGCAGGGGGCGCCTGCCCCCCTGGGCGCGCCCCTGACCCTCGTGGGCCACCCGTAAGGCGGTTGATGCCCTTCTTCGGCCGCAAGAAAGCTAATTTTTGGTAAAAAAAAATCATGGCGAAGGTTTCAATCCAATCGGAGTTACGGATCTCCATATATACACGAAACGGTGAAAGGGCGGCAGAGAGAACGCAGAAACAGAGAGAGACAGAGAGATAGATCCAATCTCGGAGGGGCTGTCACCCCTCCCATGCCATGGGAGCCAAGGACCAGAGGGGAAACCCTTCTCCCATCTAGGGAGGAGGTCAAGGAAGAAGAAGAAGAAGAAGGGGGGCCCTCTCCCCCTTGCTTCCGGTGGCGCCGGAACGCTGCCGGGGCCATCATCATCACCGCAATCTTCACCAACAACTTCACCGCCATCATCACCAACTCTTCCCCCCTCTATGCAGCGGTGTAACCTCTCTCTTACCCGTTGTAATCTCTACTTAAACATGGTGCTCAACGCTATATATTATTTCCCAATGATGTATGGCTATCCTATGATGTTTGAGTAGATTCGTTTTGTCCTATGGGCTATTTGATGATCAAGATTGGTTTGAGTTGCATGTTTTATTATTGGTGCTGTCCTATAGTGCTCTCCGTGTCGCGCAAGCGTGAGGGATCCCCGCTGTAGGGTTTGCAATATGTTCATGATTTGCTTATGGTGGGTGGCGTGAGTGACAGAAGCACAGACCTGAGTAAGTAGATTGTTTGCGTATGGGATAAAGAGGACTTGATGCTTTAATGCTATGGTTGGGTTTTACCTTAATGATCTTTAGTAGTTGCGGATGCTTGCTAGAGTTCCAATCATAAGTGCATATGATCCAAGTAGAGAAAGTATGTTAGCTTATGCCTCTCCCTCAAATAAAATTGCAATAATGATTACCGGTCTAGTTATCGATTGCCTAGGGACAAATAACTTTCTCGTGACAACAAACTCTCTACTAAAACTAATTTAGTTGTGTCTTCATCTAAACAGCCCCTACTTGTTATTTATGTGCTCTTTATTATCTTGCAAACCTATCCAACAACACCTACAAAGTACTTCTAGTTTCATACTTGTTCTAGGTAAAGTGGACGTTAAGCGTGCGTAGAGTTGTATCGGTGGTCGATAGAACTTGAGGGAATATTTGTTCTACCTTTAGCTCCTCGTTGGGTTCGACACTCTTACTTATCGAAAGAGGCTACAATTGATCCCCTATACTTGTGGGTTATCAGCGGACGGCAAAGACCTTTGTATCTTTGCCGTCCGCCAGCAGACGGCAAAGAAGCCTTTGTCATAGCCTGTTCAGCCGGACGTGTTGCCGTTAGCTGGCTGACGGCAAAGGTCTTTGCCGTCCGCCATGTGTGCTTTTGCCGTCCGCCATGGCTGACGACAAAGTTCCTGATTCCTGTAGTGAAAGATGGTGATATTAGAGTCATGCTAGCAAGTAATTGTGGATTGGTAGAAATACTTGTGTTAAAAGATTGTGATTCCCGTAGCATGAACGTATGGTGAACTGTTATGTGATGAAGTTGGAGCATGATTTATTCTTTGATTGTCTTCCTTCTGAGTGGCGGTCGGGGACGAGCGACGGTCTTTTCCTACCAATCTATCCACCTAGGAGCATGTGTGTAGTACTTTGTTTCGATAGCTAATAAATTTTTGCAATAAGTATGTGAGTTCTTTATGACTAATGTTGAGTCCATGGATTATATGCACTCTCACCCTTCCACCTTTGTTAGCCTCTCTAGTACCACGCAATTCTCGCCGGTGTATTAAACCCACCATATACCTTCCTCAAAACAGCCACCATACATACCTATTAAGGCATTTCCATAGCCATTCCAAGATATATTGACATGTAACTTCCACCGTTCCGTTTATTATGACATGCACCATCATTGGCATACTGCTTTGCATGATCATGTAGTTGGCATAGTATTTGTGACAAAGCTACCGTTCATATTTTTTATACATGTCACTCTTGATCATTGCACATCCTGGTACACCGCCGGAGGCATTCATATAGAGTTATATTTTGTTCTAGTATCGAGTTGTAATTCTTGAGTTGTAAGTAAATAAAAGTGTGATGATCATCATTATTAGAGCATTGTCCCATGTGAGGAAAGGATGATGGAGGCTATGATACTCCCACAAGTCGGGATGAGACTCCGGAATTTTTTTAGAAAAAAGAGGCCAAATAGCCCAAAATAAAAAAATGAGAGAAAAGAGAGAAGGGACAATGTTACTATCCTTTTTCCACACTTGTGCTTCAAAGTAGCACCATGATCTTCATGATAGAGAGTCTCCTATTTTGTCACTTTCATATACTAGTGGGAATTTTTCATTATAGAACTTGGCTTGTATATTCCAATAATGGGCTTCCTCAAATCGCCCTAGGTCTTTGTGAGCAAGCAAGTTGGATGCACACCCACTTAGTTTCTTTTTGAGCTTTCATACACTTATAGCTCTAGTGCATCCGTTGCATGGCAATCCCTACTCACTCACATTGATATCTATTGATGGGCATCTCCATAGCCCGTTAATTCCCCTAATTGATGTGAGACTTTCTCCTTCTTCTTGTCTTCTCCACAACCACCATATTCTATTCCTCCTATAGTGCTATATCCATGGCTCACGCTCATGTATTGCGTGAAAGTTGAAAAAGTTTGAGAACACCAAAAGTATGAAACAATTGCTTGGCTTGTCATCGGGGTTGTGCATGATAAAACACTTTGTGTGATGAAGATGGAGCATAGCCAGACTATATGATTTTGTAGGTATAACTTTCTTTGGCCATGTTATTTTGAGAAGACACGATTGCTTTATTAGTATGCTTGAAGTATTATTGTTTTTATGTCAATATTAAACTTTTGTTTTGAATCTTATGGATCTGAATATTCATGCCAGAATAAAAAAGATTACATGGATAAATATGTTAGGTAGCATTCCACATCAAAAATTCTGTTTTTATCATTTACCTACTCAAGGACGAGTAGGAATTAAGCTTGGGGATGCTTAATACGTCTCCAATGTATCTATAATTTTTGATTGTTCCATGCTATTATATTCTCTGTTTTGGATATTTTATATGCATTAATATGCTATTTTATATTATTTCTGGGACTAACCTATTAACCTAGAGCCCAGTGTCAGTTTCTATTTTTCCTTGTTTTTGAGTTTTACAGAAAAGAAATATCAAACAGAGTCCAAACGGAATAAAACTTTCACGATGATTTTTCTTGGACCAGAAGACATTCACGGAGCTTGGAGAGGGGGCCAGAAGAGTCCCGAGGGCTCCACAAGCCCTCAGGGAGCGCCCCTGGCCTGTAGGCCCCATGGGAGTCCTCCAACCCTAATTCTTGGCCTATAATTCCCAAATATTCCCAAACCAACAGAAGCATCCACCAAAATACTTTTCCGCCGCCACAAGCCTCTGTTCCCGTGAGATCCCACCTTGGGGCCTTTTCCGGCACCCTGGCGGAGGAGGATTCGATCACGGAGGGCTTCTACATCAACATTATTGCCCTTTCGATGAAGCGTGAGTAGATTACCATAGACCTACGGGTCCATAGCTAGTAGCTAGATGGCTTCTTCTCTCTCTCTTTGATCTGCAATACAATGTTCTCCTCGATGTTCTTGAAGTTCTATCCAATGTAATATTCTTTTGCGGTGTGTTTGTTGAGATCTGATGAATTGTGGATTTATGACCAGATTATCTATGAATATTATTTGAGTCTCTTCTGAATTCCTATATGCATGATTTGATATCTTTGTATTTCTATTCGAATTATCGGTTTGGTTTGGCCAACTAGATTGGTTCTTCTTGCAATGGGAGAGGTGCTTAGTTTTGGGTTCAATCTTGTGATGTCCTCACCCAGTGACAAAGTAGGGGTAGCGAGGCACGTATTGCATTGTTGCCATCAAGGGTAAAAAGATGGGGTTTTCATCATATTGCTTGAGTTTCTCCCTCTACATCATGTCATCTTACTTAAAGCGTTGCTCTGTTCTTATGAACTTAATACTCTAGATGCATGCAGGAGTCGGTCGATGTGTGGAGTAATAGTAGTAGATACATAATCGTTTCGGTCTACTTGACACATACGTGATGCCTATATCCATAATCATTGCCTTGTATATCGGCATAAGTTTGCACTTTTCTATCAATTTCTCGATAGTAATTTGTTCACCCACCGTATGTTTTCTTTCAAGAGAGAAGCCTCTAGTGAAACCTATGGCCCCCGGGTGTATTTTCCATCATATATTTTCAGATCTATAAACCAAAGAACCCAAAAATACCTTGCTGCAATTTATTTGTTTTTTACTTTGTTTTATGTTTTAGTAATCTTTTATATCTATCTCTATCATATCTCATCCTTGCAAGTGACTGTGAAGGGATTGACAACCCCTTTATCGCGTTGGGTACAAGTGTTTGATTGTTTGTGCAGGTGCATAGATTGGAGACTTGCTTGTACCTCCTACTGTATTGATACCTTGGTTCTCAAACTGAGGGAAATACTTATCTCAACTTTGCTGCATCACCCTTTTCTCTTGAAGGGAAAAACCAACGCAAGCTCAAGAAGTAGCACCCACCACGACTAAGACGCCGAAGGAGGAAATCACACCTGTCATCCATCAACCACGGACATTATGTTCCTGCAATCATCGCTCACAACGAAGGCTGACATACAATTACAGAACAAAAGTGAATTTCCCTTGAACAGTGTCCGTATATACTCCCTCCATTTCATAATATAAGTTATATTAGTTTTTTGAAAAGTGAAACGCGTGCTTGTTTGACCAAGTTTTTAGAAAATAGTATCGACATTTATAGTACCAAATAGATCTGTCATGAAAAGTATTTTCATATTTTATTTATTTTATATTGTAGATGTTGATATTTTATTCTATAATCTTGGTCAAACATAAATAAGATTGACTTGCACGAAAAGCAATACACCTTATATTCTGAAATGGAGGGTGTATAACAGAAAAGTCAGAAGGTGCGGATCCGGATGCCCTAATATTTGCACGAGATAGGGGCCTCCATTTAGCTCGGCCACCAAAACCCTCACCCACACTTTTCCCCAACATAATAACCAAAATTGGAGACAGACTCGTTAATTAGATGATTTTATTTCATAGGGCCAATATCATAGATTTTGTTTCTCTATGAAATGCTTTGGCATGCAAAAAATACTTGAGAGTTTTTTGCAAGCAATTTTGAAAGAACAAATTTAGCATCATTGAGCCTAACTTCACAATAAATTTTTTTCTACGAAACTCTACAATATAACTCCACTGAGACACATGGGAAGGAAGACTTCGACACCCTCAATAATTCAG
Source organism: Triticum aestivum (assembly GCF_018294505.1). NCBI lineage: Eukaryota > Viridiplantae > Streptophyta > Magnoliopsida > Poales > Poaceae > Triticum > Triticum aestivum. The sequence goes on from NC_057799.1 coordinate 514,150,871, forward strand.
TTGTATTTTTAGTCTATACCTACTAGTGAGTTGCACGTGCTTTTCACGTGAGTTGGATATATTGTTAGAACACAATGTTGACAAACAACTGACACGTACATATTACATGCATAAAGTTAAAGATACAAATTTGTTACTAATGATAGTTAAATCTATTGAAAAGGGAAAACCTTAGCTGCATAGCGCTCCAATACGTATATATAACACATTATATGTATGCACCTCAATGGTTAAGTTCATGAATATGAGAGGATAGTGTTGCAACATTTGATTGAAATTCTTTGTAAAGATATATGGATTGTAAGAAATGGTTGATCAGAAGTCTTTAATCTTGAGTAAAAAATTCACAAGTAATATCATAAATGGATAGAGTTTTATTCAAGCGAGAAACTCTAATGGAGCAAGAGCATGCATGAAGATCTATAATAAATCATAAATGGATACGCCTTTATTCAAGCGAGAAACTCTACTAGAGCAAGATCATGCATGAAAGATTCTAGAATAAGTTAATAATTATTGGAAACTTCTAGATAGTACACATGGCAGAATCATAATTGATAAGAAATCGAATGGTCAGTATTTTTTTGAAAAACACCCCATATATTAATTAAGCCAAAGAAAAGTTCTTACAATCATTCGTTACAGCATACACCATGCAGGGCGGAACGGAATTTAAAATAATCCCATCGGACCTAGTACTAAAGCTAAACTTAGCAATCTCATGCGCCACCCCATTGGCAGTCCGACTTATCTTTGCGATATTAATTTTTTTGATCATCCTAGATATACTAAGAGCCTCATTCATCAGATCAGCCAGAGGGGACCTGTCAAGCTTCTCATTTGCAAGAAATGAATGTACGAAAGCACAGCCAATCTCTAAAATAATAGATTGGTGAAGGGTGATACCTATATAAAGTCCTGCGAGGCAGGCACGGAGCTCAGCCTCATTCACACTGGTACACCGATCAATAAAGTCCCACAAAGAAACAAAAATTTCTCCAGATGAATTACGAGCTACGCCCCCACACTGGCTGCATTAGTACTCTCCACAAAACTGGCGTCAACATTGATCTTGATATAACCATTAGGGGGAGGGGTCCACACCACATGATCTTTTAATGGTGCGTAATCCGCTACAACTCCGCACCTTCTCCTTACCTTTGTTGCTAGCATCCAATTGAGCAGTGTCATGATTGGACGTGAAAGTGGTCCAAAAATTGTCCACAAAATGTGCAGAGGCATTAACGGATTCTTTCCCCTTCCCAAAAATTAAATCATTTCTCAAATGCCATGCTCGCCAGAAAAGAAACAAGATTTGCTCCCTTTGCCGCAAACCCAATTGTGCCAGCAAAATCAATAACCAAGTTGGTCCTGTGCACTTGAAGAACTCTTCATCCGGAATATTCCACCACTCTCTCACGGCTATTCGAAGAGCACGAGCTTTAGAACAACTCACTAGAGCATGAAAGATGTCTTCATCTTGAACCTCACAAATAGAACACATACATGAATCAGTCTGATGGTGCTTGACTCTATTCATCTCGACTGCCAAGCTATTGGTAGCAGCTCGCCACGCAAAAATCTTGATTTTCTAAGGTATATTAGCCTTCCATATTATCTCCCAAATCCCTTTTCCCCCCTTTGCTTCGCCACTAGATTGGCCAACAAGATCCTGGCTATCCTTCAAATTAAGCGCAAAATTGTACGCACTTTTAACAGAAAATATACCATTCTTCTCATGGTGCCACGCAACAAAATCCCCATCCCTAGAGGCCTGAATACGAATCTTAAGAATTTCCTCCACATCATGTGGATAGAATGGATACTTGATCAAATTTTCATCCCAGCACTTTCGCCCGCTCATGAATAAATCATGTAACAATTTCAACTTGGTATTATGCCTTCTAGCTGAGATTTTTAGGCCATGCCTCCTAGGTATCCAATTATCCCTCCATATATTAATACTAAATCCATCACATACCCGCCAAATGATCCCCTTCTTAAAAAGTTCCAGGCCATGTGTAATACCTTGCCAAGTCACAGAACTAGCATGCGGAAAGACCGTATGAAGAGTATGCCCCTGAAGGTAATACTTTGCCTTCATCAACTTCGCACATAGGGAATCCGGATAAACCAACAACCGCCATGCCTGTTGGCCAAAAGAGCTTGATTAAAAAGCCTGAGATCACGGAAACCCATCCACCCTTACCTTTTGGTCTTGTTAGTTTGTCCCACGCCAACCAATGAGTTTTTCTTCTTTCTTCTTCATTTCCCCACCAAAAGTTCCTTATAATCTAGGATAACTCCTCACAAAGGGAAGCCGGAAATTTGAAAATCCCCATAGCGTACACAAGTAGAGCCTGAATTACTGTTTTGATTAAATCTTCCTTGACTCCACAAGAAGCATATTTTTCAATCCAGTCAGAAAGCCTTTAAAAAATATCTTTAGTATACTTAAACATACCAGCCTTCATTCTACCCTCTGGGACTGGTAATCCAAGATATTTATCCTCGAACCCCTCCACGGTAATTTTTAAGATAACCATAATAGTCACTTGTTTCTCCAAGCTGCATTTTTCCCAAACATTATGGAACACTTATCAGGGCTTAACATCTATCCAGTTCCCTTCTCATACATCGTCAGAATATTTTTAATTGCTAAAGCTTGATCAAAAGAACCCTTGAAAAATAGCAGACTATCATCTGCAAATAACAAGTGAGAAATACCAGGAGCTTGTCTAGTCAGTCTGAATTCCTGGAGAACTCCCCTGGCACATGCGTTATTAAGCAACAAAGAAAGCGCCTCAGCCACAAATAAGAACAAATAAGGAGATAAAGGATCTCCCTGCCTGAGCCCCTGAGAAGGTAAGAACGACTACATCAATTGACCATTAAAGCGCACCGCAAATTTCATCGAAGTAACACAACTCATAACCCATTTAATCCATTGCGGCGCAAAACCTAACGCACCCATCATACTTTGCAAAAATTGCCAATCCACACGGTCATAGGCTTTGGCTAGGTCCAACTTATAAGCACAATATCCCCCTCTTAAATCCTTAAGCGTACTTAACGAATGCATACATTCAGGCTATGAAAGCATTATCAGAAATTAACCTTCCCGGAATAAACGCACTTTGGGTAGGGGACATCATACCATCGAGGAGCGGTCGCATCCTGTTAACAAGACACTTGGAAATAATCTTATAGATAACATTGAACAAACTGATCGGCCTGAAATCATTGATTGTTTGAGGATTCTTGATCTTCGGGGTGAGAATAATAGTTGTATTATTAATACCATCAGGCATAATTCTAGAAATAAAAAATTGCTGCATAGCCTTGACAATATCTTCTTTGATTAGACCCCAATTCCGCTGAAAAAACCTCGCAGGAAAGCCATATGGCCCTGGCGCTTTTAGCGGTCCCATTTGAAAAAGGGCATCACTTATTTCTTTTTCCGTAAAAGGTTGCATAAATCATCATTCATGCCATCAGTCACACGGGGCTTGACTAATGAAATAATGTGCGATGGATCAACCGAAGCATCACAAGAATAAAGTTGTTTAAAAACGAGTTTGTCATACCTTTTATTTCCTCGAGATTTTCGTGAGACAACCATCATCCTTCCTAAGAGCCGAAATAGATTTTTTTGCTCTATGATAACCCATAAGTATAGGGGATCGCAACAGTTTTCGAGGGTAGAGTATTCAACCCAAATGTATAGATTCGACACAAGGGGAGCCAAAGAATATTTGAAGGTATTAGCAGCTGAGTTGTCAATTCAACCACACCTGCAGATTAATTATCTGCAGCAAGTAATCAGTAGCAAAGTAATATGATAGTTTTAGTAGTAGTAACGGTAGCAACGGTAACAGTAACAGTGATAGCAGTAATTTTGTAGCAAGTGTAACAGTGATGATAGCAGTAGTAACTTAGCAAAAACAATATAAGATAAATTCGTAGGCATTGGATCGGTGACTTGTTGGATGATATTCGTCATGAGACAGTTATAACCTAGGGCGATACGGCACTAGCTCCAGTTCGTCAATATAATGTAGGCATGTATTTCGTAAATAGTCATACGTGCTTATGGAAAGAACTTGCATGACATCTTTTGTCCTACCCTCCCGTGGCAGCGGGGTCCATATTGGAAACTAAGGGATATTAAGGCCTCCTTTTAATAGAGAACCGGAACAAAGCATTAACACATAGTGAATACATGAACTCCTCAAACTACGATCATCACCGGGAGTGGTCCCGACTATTGTCACTCCGGGGTTGCCGGATCATAACACGTAGTAGGTGACTATAACTTGCAAGATCGGATCTAGAACATGGATATAATGGTGATAACATAAACGGTTCAGATCTGAGTTCATGGCACCCGAGCACAAAGTGACAAGCATTAAGCATAGCAAAGTCATAGCAACATCAATCTTAGAACATAGTGGATATTAGGGATCAAGCCCTAACAAAACTAACTCGATTACATAATGAATCTCATCCAACTCCTCACCGACCAGCGAGCCTATGAAGGCATTACTCACCCCCGGTGGGGAGCATCATGGAATTGGCGATGGAGAAGGGTTGGTGATGATGAAGAACGAAGATCCCCCTCTCTGGAGCCCCAAACGGACTCCAGAGCTGGCCTCCCGATGAAGAACATAAGGTGACGTCGGCTCCGTCTCATGGATCGCAATAATTCTTTTTCCCTAATTTTTTTCTGGAAAAATAGGATTTTATAGCGTTGGTTTCAGGGTCTGCGGGGCCACCCCACCTGAGCGCACCAAGAGAGAGGGGCGCACCCTGGTGGGTTGTGCCCACCCAGGGGCCCCTCTCCGGTAGGTCTTGGCTCCAGAAATTCTTGTTTATTGTATAAAAATTCCTTGCAAAGTTTCGTTCCATTCCAAGAACTTTTATTTCTGCACAAAAACAACACCATGGTGGTTCTGCTGAAAACAGCGTCAGTCCGGGGTTAGTTTCGTTCAAATCATGCAAATTAGAGTCCAAAATAAGAGGAAAAGCATTAGGAAAAGTAGATACGTTGGAGACGTATCACTCTCCAGGAAGCTTTTCGCTGAAAATATTTTGTATTACGATCTCCCCCTTTAATCTTGTCCAGACGAGATCTCTGCTTCCATAATATTTCTTCCCTGATAAGAAGTTCATCCATCTCCCCTAGAATTCTCTTTCTTTCCAACACAGCAGAATGATCAGTTCTATTTAACAAAATGTCTAGTCTCTTACGAGCCCCGTCAAGTTTCTTAGGCAGATACACAATATGCACCCGGCTCCATCCATGAAGAGATTTCATTAATTTTTCTAAATTATTAGCAACATCTTTCAGATCCTTAATATTTGATCCTCTATTCCAACAATCATTAATCTGTTCATCCAAAACACGACCTTCCCTCTCCCAGTAAGATTCATATTTCAACTCTCTAGCAAACCTCCCCTCCCGAGCATTACCCATCAACTCAATAAAATGGGGCAATGATCATATCTGGAGCTAATAATATGGGAGACCTTACATTGAGGGAAAATAGAAGACCAAAGGGGGCATGCCACTTCACGGTCAAGACATACCTTAACATTCTTGTTGCCCTCTTGCATATTATTATATGTCCACGGAGCACCTTGAAAGCCCAAATCAAATAAATTGCACTCAGACAGAACTTCACGAAAGTTAGCCATGAGTCTAGGAGATCTCTTATGTCGAGAGACATGTTCATTTTGCCATATAGCTTCGTTAAAATCCCCCACCATAAACCAAGGTCCAACACCAAGAGGTTTAATCCGCCTCAAAAGTTCCCACATAACATACCTCTGACTCGCCTTAAGCTCTCCATAAATAAATGTGCACCTCCACTTTGTACCATCACCCTTGTTGATGTACATGTCCACAAAATGTTCACCATATTTGTTCAACCCACAAGAATATGCTCCATCCCAAAACACGACTAGTCCTCCACCTTTACCATGGCCAGAAACAGTAAACACATTATTCATACCCAACCGGTAACGCAAAAGCTCAACATACTCTTTATTTTTCCTAGTTTCCGAAAGAAAGATAACATTGGGACGGTGCGTCTTAGTCGGACACACAAGCTCTTGAACCATACAAGGTTGTCCCAGCCCTCGACAGTTCCAACTGAGAATTTTCATGGCTCCTAACGGGCGTCATCAAACGCGCCCGTCGGTTGAACGGAAGCCCCAGGGTTGTTTGCTTCCTTAGGAGTGCCACCTTCCTCCTTTTCTTCTCCCACGGATTCTCTCCTCCTCTCCTGAAGATCTTCCTCTCCCCCATCTATCTCTTTAGTTACATGAACCATAGCCCCATCGACACCTACTACAGCCTCAACCCTCTCACCACACACTCTTTTACAAGTTACAGAGATGTCATTTTCACTCTTATACTCTAAACTCTCAGAGCTATTGCTATTCATAGTAAAAACTAAGCCTTAATCTTCAGAACGACGCCTCTTACTTCCCGCCGTGCTCTCTAGGATGGCAGCATAGGCGACCTTTCGACTAGATAAGTCGCTGCCACTATTTGGGGGAGTGGGAACCCCAAACTTGACATGCTTGGCACACACACCATGACCAGCAGCACGCTCCACTTGCTCCTCTCTATACATTCTTTTCCAGCGGCCCCATTTTGATTCAGCTCCATTTTCATCAAAGTCCAGCCGGGAAGCACTCCCGGCCAGACCAGCAAGGACGCTTGTTGAGCCACCATCAGCCGGCAACACCTTTGCCGCAACCAGAGGTAGAGCGCCCTGGATTTGCCACGTCTTGACCAGCAGATTGAGTTCATCCAACGATACATATTTAAACTTACTCACACACTATATAATGGTATACCTATTAATAAAGGAAATAGATATTCCTGGTCTGTTGTACTATTTTATTAAAAAAACTGATGTTTCTGATAATTAAACCACAATCCAATTTTAAGTTAGATTTTTGGTTTAGTAGGAAACCTCCTCATATTTCTCATAATCAACCCGCAAACCAGTTTTAAGTCAATTTTTCACCTTAGCGGGAAACCCCGTAATAATTGGGTTAATAAACCCACAGTACATATCAAATGCTTTTTAAAATATTCATATCTTTTGAACCTAACTTCAAATTCAACATGTTATACATGAATTTTGATTATAAAAATATGTAGAATCTAAATATAATGTTATTTTATCTGTTAATCATTTTAAAAATGCTACTTACGGTGCAACCTTAATGAACAACGCATGATTCTTTTTCTTTCATATCGACTTGTATTGAAAATAAACACCTCAGCAAAATCAGGGTTGGAGACGAAACAAACCATCTATAACCATCGACGAGAGTGCGAAGGAGGATAACTAACAACACAAATGGGATGTCATGTGTTGAAAGAAAGGATGTGTACCTATTAGGGTCCTGAGTCATGATTATTGGGTTAGGAGAGTGTGATGTTTTTTTCTTCACAAACTATTTTGCTAGTTTCGGCAAATTTGACCTATAAACGAAATCAAATCACAGAATGAACTGTCCGTAAAACTATTTCACGCGGCTGACCCGTGGCGCCTAGCTCTCAGTCGCTGCACTAGTGCAACGCCTGGGAGCTAGGCGCTACACTGTATAGTGTGGCGCCTAGCTCTCAGGCACTGCACACTGACTTAGTAATTTTCGGATCACACGGGTGCGACGCTGGCTGTGTAGCGCCTAACTGTGAGGCGTTGCACAGTGTAGTGTGGCGCCTTCGTGTCGGGCGTTACACAAAAAGTTCAGCCGCGTGAAATAGTTTCACGGATAGTTCATTCTGTGATTTGATTTCGTCTATTGGTCAAATTTGTCGCTAGTTTCTATAGGGGTTCTATGGGTTTGTGCTACTTAAATATGACCTTGGCGTTTTTGCAAAAAGAAAGAAGAAAACTCTACAATAAACCATGGCATCGAATTCTTCTCATTTTCCCAACCCTAGGTCTACATGGAAATCAGACAGGCCCTAACTACCAAACAATCTACCAGTTGTTCTACTCCCTCCGTCCGGGTTTATTAGGCCTCTCAGCATCACAAGCATGTCCCCTTTTATAAGGCCCCGTGTTGGAAAGGTGCATGCATGCACCCATTTCATTGGTTGTATTGAAAACTATTGTTGTTGGTGCCATGGCTGAAAATTTAATACACTTCATGTGTGCTTTTTCATTGGTTGCATGCATGTGAGAGAGTGCATTGGAAGTGAAATGGAAGAATTAATGTGAGCAAATTACTATGTGTCTTGGTCTAAGAGAAGTTGTCTTTAGGCCTAATAAACCCGGACGGAGGGAGTACATGGCTTTGCTGATTCTACATTGTGCTACCAGCAATGCAATTCATGTCACGTCAAGACACAAAGACATCATAGTGCGAGCTAGAGTGGTACACGATTTAGATCCTAATCTAGTGCTTTCCGCTACGATCACGCGAGGACGCGAGGTGGATTTAGATCCTGCTAGTGGCTTCCGCTACGATCACGCGAGCCCCCGTCAGGCCTCGCCGCCGCCGCCGCCCGCACGGACAGCGAAAGCACATTCAGATCCGACCGCTCCGTCCTCATAGCCTTCCCTTGTTCTCGCCGGGCGGCGTGCCTCTCGTCGACGCCGTCGTCGTCGTGTTCTTGCTCCTCCTCGTCGTCTTCGCCGTCCTCCTCTGCCCCATTTCCCTCATCCCCTCCCCCGTGCCCGTGCTCGCGCGACCTCTTGCTCCCTATCGCGACGCCGAACAGCATCGGCTTCGCGCCTGCGGCGCCGTGCCTCTCGTCCTCCTCCCCCACTTCCTCCCCGCCGTGGTCATACCGCCAGACGAGGTGCCGCACGCCGTCGCAGACGCGCCGCGCGCGCGCGAGCTCCCGCGCCAGCCTCGCGTTCTCGCGCCGCAGCCGCGCGTTCTCCTCCTCCAGCTCGGCCATCGCGCCGGTGGCCACCAGCGCCAGCCCGGGCGGCGGCGACGACGAGACCGCGGCGTCCCCGCCGGAGCTCGTCGGCGTGGGCGAGATCGGAATCGCCGTCGCAATCGGCGTCGCCATCATCGCGGGCGCCGGCGCCCCGGCGCCAGATCCCTTCCGCCTCTGTATCGCGCCGAGCAGGCGCTTCTCCCCTTTCCTGAAGCACTCGTTGGCGAACTCCCACCTGTCAAGGCCTATCTTCCTGAATCCCTGCACAACAAACGCAGCAGCACCCTTGGTAATCTGGATCTACCGAACTGGCCGGAGAGAGGTGGGTGGACGGAGACGGAACGTACGTAGGTGTTGAGCTGGCGGACGAAGGAGGCGAAGTTGCTGTGCTTGAAGTTCTTGGGGAGGAGGTCGCGCTCGAACTCGGCGCGGCGCCACACCACGAACGCCGTGCCGGACTCGTTCCAGGAGATGGTGTCGTCGGTCTCCGGGTCGTCCACCATCGCGTACGTCTTGGTGAGGAACGGCGGCGTCCCCGCCCCCAGCGCCGGCGACGCCATTGATGAGTTGGTTGAGGGCGATGGTTCTGGTGGTGCTCTTGCGAGAGGAGACGGCGAGATTTGGTTTGGTTGCACAGGAAAGGAAGGAATGGTCTAGAAATGGGGATTTTGTGATGGGGATAGGCTTGGGATGGGGCGAGAAGCATCCAGCGGGTTCTGGAAGGTTCCGATCCTTTCTAGTCGGCCACGTGGCGATGTTTCTAGAACCGGCGCTGCTGGATCCGGGATTCAAGACGGGCTGAGATTCAAGTCGGCCACGTGAAGGACGGTTTGGGTAGCCAATATTTTGACTATTGTTTGAGTTTTTTTTACGATGTTGTTTCAGTTTTAAGCAACCCTACAAAGAAAATAATAAATGAGGTTGTTTATATGACACACTCTCCTTTCACTACTATAAAATTAAAACGAGTGAACAGACACACTAAAACGTGTAACTGATTGCGCGTTGCTCATGGGCAAAGCTCGTCGTTTGGTGCTACCCGGTGGCCATGATCGTGTGGGTGGCGTGGTAGTCGGGGTGCGGCGTTCGATGGCGGTGAGTGTTGGCCGGGGTGAAAACCTGCTCTATCTTCGGATGGACTGGCGGCGGCGTAGCTCGTTCCCTTCTTGAAGGCGTTGTCGCAGCTCTCATTGCCTGTCGTGTGGCTCCTGGGGAAACTTTGATCCTCGGATCGGGCGGTGGCGACGCTCCGGTGTCGTTACCTTCCTGAAGGCCCGTCTTGAAGCCCACGGTTCGTCGTATGCGGCTTCATCTCTTCGTGGTGGCGTGTTCACTGGTGGAGCCCCCGGTTGCTCTTGTAGTGCTAAGTGTAGTTTGCTGCGCTCGGCGCCTATGTATCCCGCCTTGGGTGTGTGTTGTGGTGGAGTGTGTCTGTTCCGAAATGTTGTTGATCATGGCTTTATATATAAAACGAGGTGAAAGACTTTTTCGATAAACATGTAACTGATTAAAAATAGTAGAACACCTTAAAATATATAAAACTGATTAAAAATAGTAGAACATCCTATGACAGTAAACGGAGGGAGTAAGTCTGAAAACTTTTTAGACTGATTGTAAGATAAAATAATGGTCGACTCTAATCGATTTAGTAGATATAATGGTCGACTCTAGTTGATTTGATAGATCCGAATCAACGGTTCTATTTCTTCAACCTTTAGCCACTCACACCTTTATCCGTCAAATCTTTGTACTCAATTCTATCATCATCTCTCAGTAATCTATTAAATCTCAGGGTCATAGTTTTCTTCTCTTCAATCTCAGACTAACCCCTACACCACGGCCACAAACCTTCGTCATCACCTATGTTCCGCATCTTTATCGCCTCCAGGCCAATCTAGACCGTCTTCGCTCACGTCATTTCACGCTTCATGAGCATTAGTCACACAAAAAACACATTGTTTAAAAAGTGAGTGCGGAATCTAAAAGTTTCAGTTGCAAGCCTAGCAAAACCACCAGACCTTTAAGTAGTCAATTTTTTCATCATGTTTTAATTGGCATGTTATCTTAGAAAGGAGAACGAACTACAGTTGCCTGGTGATTATGGACAAGCTAAAATTTTGGTAACAATTAAAGAGCCGACTTTTTGACCCTCGTTATGGACAAGCTAAAATTGGTAGGTTTTTTTTCATCATCAGCCAAACGTGCCCATATTGCCTAAAGGAAAGTATTTTAGAAAGGCTAACACACTGCCTTGACGCGGTAGAGGGCTAGAGGCAGTGTTGACGATAATAGACAACGTCCCTCAAGAAAGAGGATGGAACAAGGGCAGAGGGCGGGCGGGGGGGGGGGGGGGGCAAAGAATGACACACGCCAAGGTATATGACTCTGAATTGCAAGAGATGTGGGTCACTTTACTCCCATGAAAAACTTTTTTTCTGGTCCATGAAATATGTGCTAACGGTTCACGTTGGGGTCATTTACATCTATTGTCGTCAACTATGTGTACATGGAACGCAAGCGAGGCACTGGCCCCACCCGTAGTGGGCGAGAGCGGGTGACTGTCATGGCCATGAAAATCTTTTTCTGAAGACCCCCTGGATTTATTCAAATTGCACATAGATGCCCTCAAACAGTCGAATCATCTAGCAGCCTGTGCATACTTGTGCATAGGTCCCCGTATATTCGTCATATCCATTTGATTGCTGGCACATTTTGTGTCTCTTTCTTCACGCTCTCTCTCCCGATTCTCCGTAGGCGGCAATGGTGTGGCACGACATGACAATAATTTTCACCTTGAAAGATAGACAAAACCTCGACCACGACGACCCGGTGAAGAAGCCCCCCCCCCTTGTACGACGAGTTCTCATCGTCCAAGCTTTTTATTCTCCCACCCCTCTCTGGCACAATTTTGGTTAGGATTTTGTGGGTATCTTATCGACATGGTTCATTTTTGTGTTGATTTTGTCCTCTGATGATGGTTGACAACATAGATAGGGTGTCGCCCCCATTGGATTTGTTCCCCTCTCGATTCATTCTAGGGTTTAGTTGGGCTTCTGAAGGTGGCACATTTGGTCATAACTGGTGTCTAATAGGTGGCTTGATACGTCTCCAACGTATCTATAATTTTCTATTGTTTCATGCTGTTATATTATCATTCTTGGATCTTTTATAATCATTTTATAGTCATTTTATATCATTTTTTGGTACTAACCTATTGACATAGTGCCAAGTGCCAGTTGCTGTTTTTTGCATGTTTTTTACATCGCGGGAAATCAATATCAAACGGAGACCAAACACCGCGAAACTTTTTGCGGATTTTTTATGGATCAGAAGACTCCCGATGGGCCAGAGCAGCACTTGAGGGTGCCCCGAGGGGGGCACAACCCACCAGGGCGCGCCTGGGGGCCCAGGCGCGCCCAGGTGGGTTGTGCCCACCTCAGTGGCCTCCCACACCCCCTCTTCGCCCTATAAATTCCCAAATATTCCAAAAACCCTCGGGGTTAACCTAGATCAGAAAATCCGCCGCCGCAGGGCTCTGTAGCCACCAAAAAACAATCTAGACCCTGTTTCAGCACCCTGCCGGAGGGGGAGATCATCACCGGTGGCCATCTTCATCATCCCGGCGGCCACCACGATGAGGAGGTAGTAGTCCACCCTCGGGGCTGAGGGTTTGTGCCAGTAGCTATGTGTTTAATCTCTCTCTCTCTCTCTCTCTCTCGTGTTCTTGAGATGTCACGATCTTTATGTATCGCGGGCTTTGTTAATATAGTCGGATCATATGGTGTTTTCCCCTCTCTATCTTGTTGTGATGAATTGAGTTTTTCCCTTTGAGATTTCGTTGTTATCGGATTGAATACTTTTATGGATTTGAGAACACTTGATATATGTCTTGCAATTGAATACTCATGGTGACAATGGGGTATCGTATTGATTCACTTGATATATGTTTTGGCACTCAACTCGCGGATTCCCGAGGTGACATTGGGGTAATCTATGCATAGGGTTGATGCACGTTCCTGTCTTTGTTTCTCCGGTAGAAATCTTGGTGCACTCTTTGAAGTTTTTTGTGTGGGATTGAGTATTTATGAATATGAATTTGCTTTGGTGTTATTTTAGTACGAACTCTATGATAGATCGAACGGAAAGAATAGCTTTGTGTTATTTTAGTACGAACTCTTGAATAGATCGAACGGAAAGAATAGCTTTGAGGTGGTTTCGTACCCTACAAACAATTTATTCTTATGTTCTCCGCTAGATAGGAACTTTTGAGTGATTCTTCATCGCACTTTGAGGGATGGTTATATGATCCAATTATATTAGCATTGTTGGGAGATTGCACTAGCGAAAGTACGGACCCTAGGCCTCATTTTCAAGCATTGCAATACCGTTTTGTGCCCATTTACTATTTGTTACCTTGCTGTTTTTATTTATTCAGATTATAAAAATATATTTCTACCATCCATATTACACTTTTATCACCATCTCTTCGCCGAACTAGTGCGCCTATACAATTTGCCATTGTATTGGGTGTGTTGGGGACACAGGAGATTTCTTGTATTTGGTTGCATGGTCGTTTGAGAGAGATAGCTTCATCCTACGCCTCCCACGGATTGATAAACCTTAGGTCATCCACTTGAGGAAAAATTGCTACTATCCTACAAAACTCTGCACTTGGAGGCCCAACGCGAGTCTACGAGAATAAAGTTGCGTAGTAGACATCATGGCCCATTTGGTTATAGACATGTTGTGGAAGTAGCTAGTATATGAACTTTGGACATGGAACATCAACTTAAAATTTGAATATAACTAACATTCTGAATATAATGTTAACTCAATTTTTGAACACCACTATCCGATAGCCGTTGAATTTTTTGGTACTTCCCTAACTAAATTTGAGTTTTAAGGCCAAATCAACTTCATAGAAATTATAAATTTAGGACTACTTATATGTTATTGGTCAAAAAATTCAGATATTGTTGATTTTAATCTGTCCAAATCCATGTTTTCTTTCTTCTACCTTTAGCCACCACCTCTGCCCAATAATCTTCTTCCATAAGCTTTTGTCATATAAGGGCTACCACGTCTTGCCATCACCCCTTGGCCATCCCTTTAACCTCGGGAGATGGTTTTACCCTTCGATTCATTCCCTTCACCACAAATTCCCTACGATGAACTAACCCTTGCACCGCAACCATGAATCTCCATCGTTATCGGCAGTCACTCTGAACCTCATCGTTCTCGTCTCCAACTTGGTTCAGGCTCGTATTCGTCACCGTTTTGTTTGAATGAACATAAATCACCAAAATCAGACTATTAAGATACCGACTGTATTTTCTAAAATTTGGCCACATGAGCTTTAGCAAATTCGTAAAAGATATTGTAGTCAATATTTGGCTGTTTTAGTTGCCATGCTTTGGCGAATGTTGCCAAGGAAGACGAACCAAAATCAGCTAAGGATTTTGTACACAAAAGCCCAATCAAAAACTGCCACCTCTAACAACCATGTAACAACCCTGTGAAGATTCTGTGTGTGTAGTATTGTTGTTTTGTACACATGCCAAAATTGTGTGATGCCTCATGGTGAACAGGCCACCACTCACCATCCAACTTTTCTTTTGAGTGTACTCTCACCATTCAACCTTTTTTAATGAGACTTACCATCCAAGTCTTTTCCACTGGAACTTACCATTCAACTTCTTTTTTAGAAAAAGTTAACTTTCAACTTTTTTTTGAGACAAACTTAACATTCAACTGATTTAGATACTTCATTCCATAGTTTTTCTTTTTGAGAGAAACTTCATTCCATAGCTGAATAATGTTTCAGGCCCAAGCCCAATTACACCTCCAAAGCCCGACAGCACTACCGGCCCAAGCCATGACCGAATTCCTCTAAAATGGAAAGAAAACGTAAAAGCGTACACATGCTTGATGGGGGAAAGCCGGCGCCCGGCGCTCAGGCGTCAGCGCGCCCACGTTTCTCGATCTTGCCCCGAGGCCTCGCATCTTGCGCACTCCCGCTCCATTAAAAGCCCAACCGCGCCGTACCCAAAGCTCCCTCGAAACCCTAGCCGCCACCTTCCACCAAGGCACCAACCCACCCGCTGCACCCATCACACCTACGCGCCGACGGCGTACGCCATGCAGCGCGCCGCCGTAAGGTTCGCTTCCATGGCCACCCGCCGCTTCGCTGCGTCGGCCACCCGCCCGGGGCTCCCAACTGGCGCGGTGCCTCTTCGGCCTGCCGCGGCGGCGGTGGTCAACGGCACCTCGCGGTCATCCCTCCAGCCAACTGTTGCTGCCGCCGCGGCGGCTATGTGTGCCCGGCGCGGGTACGCCGGCAGGTCTCGGGAGACGAAGACGGTCAGCGAGGAGGAGGACGACGACGACGACGGCGACTTCTTCGACGATATGTCGTGCGACGAGGACTCCGACGACGACTCCGACGGCGACGATTTGGAGGACGCTGATCTGTATGCTTCCGGAAGTGACTAGGAGGAACCAGTGAAGAAGCGCGGGAGGTGCTGACTGCTGAGAGCTCGGCTCTGTCGAGAAATTTTGTTGTTTCGTTTCTTTCTCGAGATGGAGAACAAAATAAGCCATGCCATTTTACCACCAGGCATGCTCAACATTAAATTGTATGCTACAGGAAAATTGTTTGTGTTTGTAGTACCTAAATTTCAGCTTGTTGAATCGTCAATTTATTGGATTTCAGAGTGATATATAGCCTACAGTCTGTAGGAAAATTGGCACTTTGGCAATGAGAATTGAACGGGGAAAGGAAATTTAACTGTGCTCGTTGTGCAACAGACCAGCGGTGCTTCTTGCTTTTGTGTGCTGGTTCTCAGTGTGCTGCTCCCTGGCTCTCAGTGAAGGCTCGGCTCCACGCTCATTTGTCGTTGTGCACCTTTTTTTCGAGAATCTCATGTGGTTGTGCATCTTTGCCCTAGCTTTTTGTGTGCTGGTTTGCGAACGGGATCCGGTCAAGGCGATGCGGGATGCAAACTTGTGAAGGGAATGCAAACGAGCGAGGCTGAAGCTCTACAATGGGCCGGGCTCGGTGTGTGTATACAAAAATATATCATGGGTTGGGCGGGCCACGACATGATTTTACTCTCTTGGAGCTCCGCCGGTGGAGGCAAATTTAACAATTTTGACCTGGGACGAAATCAAATCACATAATAAACTGCCCGTGAAACTATTTCACGCGGTTGACCTTTTTGTGTGGCGCCCGACACGCAGGCGCCACACCCTACGATGCAGCGCCTAGCACGGAGGCGTTGCACCTCTATCCATCGTGGCAGCCCCTGAGCCCGCACCCATCAGTGCAGCGCCTCCGAGCTAGGCGCCACACATGTAATGTGCAGCGCCTAGCGCTCGGGCGCTGCACTGTGACTTATCCAGCCGCGGCGGCCCTCTCCTCCCCCACCCACCCCATTGCACCAGCAGTTACAGAAACACGCGGCGGCGGCCCTCTCCTCTCCCCCTCTCAATCCCCTCTCCCAAATCCTTCAGACCTGATGATTTGGTCCATGGATTCCTTCACCAATCCATCCTAGAAGGTACTTTCCTCCGATCCCCTTCTTTCTATCCATATAATGTACGCTATTTTGAAGATTTTGGGGAACCCTTGTTTGATTAGATTAGATTAGAATGTTGCATGTATTAGAATCTTGCATGTATTAGATGCCTAATTTTGCAACCCTAGTTTAGTTGATTTTATTGAAAAGATATGGTTTGGATACATAGGTTGACATGTTATTTTATATGGAAAAGATATTTGTATTTAATCTTGCATGAAGTAGGCCTAGTTTAGTTTATTTGTGTTGAAATTATATTCGTATTGACAAGAATGCTTTGGATACATATGCTTTGAATTTTGCATATAGTAGGCGTACTTTAGTTTATTTGTATTCAAAAGATAATCGTGTTGACAAGAAAGCTTTGTTTAAAATTGTTAGGATGGTTTGGCTTCTCGATGATCACTGGGACCATCAACACCGGTCGTACGCTATGTCGGTGGAGCAGCGGGTAATAATGAAAGTGGTCGGTGTTATGAATTTCGTGTTTATTTGAAACATAAATGCCCTATATGTAATTTTATGATTTATTTGTTTGTAGAAGCTTGCACCTCTGAAGCTTCGGTCTCACGGGGTCAACCTTGGGGGGATGCGCTATGACGAGCGGTACACACTGTATGTAAGGGAGACAGGACTTCTCCCTTTCATTCAGTTGGTCACCCGATCGACACCACCCCTCAATGCTGCAGCAATCATCGCGCTTATTGATCGTTGGAGGCCAGTTTCCATCTTCGGACCGGGGAGATGACCGTGTGAAAGGATCGATATAGTTGACTAGAGGGGGGTGAATAGGCAACTAACAATTTTTAGCTTTTCTTTACCAAATTAAACTTTGCATCAAAGTAGGTTGTCTAGATATGTAACTAGGTGAGCAACCTATATGATGCAACAACAACAAGCACACAAGCAAGCCAAAGGATAAAACACAAATGAACTTGCACAAGTAAAGGGATGAGATAACCAAAAGTGGAGCCGGTGGAGACGAGGATGTGTTACTGAAGTTCCTTCCTTTTGAGGGGAAGTACGTCTCCGTTAGAGCGGTGTGGAGGCACAATGCTCCCCAAGAAGCCACTAGGGCCACCGTATTCTCCTCACGCCCTCACACAATGCGAGATGCCGTGATTCCACTATTGGTGCCCTTGGAGGCGGCGACCGAACCTTTACAAACAAGGTTGGGGCAATCTCCGCAACTTAATTGGAGGCTCCCAACGATACCATGAAGCTTCACCACAATGGACTATGGCTCCGCGGTGACCTCAACCGTCTAGGGTGCTCAAACACCTAAGAGTAACAAGATTCGCTAGGGATTAGTGGGTGAATCGGATTTCTCTTGGCGGAAGTGTAGATCGGGGCCTTCTCAAGCACTCCCGAACAAATCAACAAGTTTGATTGGCTAGGGAGAGAGATCGGGCGAAAATAGAGCTTGGAGCAACAATGGAGCTTAGGAATGAAAGAGGTAGTCAACTAGAGGAAGAAGACGCCCCTTATATAGTAGGGAATCAAATCCAACCGTTATCCACTTAACCAGCCCGCGACCTGCGGTACTACCGCCCCTGACAAGCGGTACTACCGCAAGGCCACACGGTACTACCGCGAGTGACCGCAGTACTACCGTTGCAACGGCAGGAACTAGGTCAGGCCTGAAGCACAGAGGCTGAGGGCGGTACTATCGCTTCCCCTTGCGATACTACTGCAACGCAGGAATGGCCTAGCCTGGGAAGGGCGCGGATGAATAAAAATACATCCGTGACTACTTTCGCTGAAAAACAATCGATGCAAAAATCCGACACGATACTACCGCACATGGCATGCGGTACTACCGCTCAGGGAGCGGATGTAAAAACTTACATCCGCCCCTACTTCCGCTCATGTGCCTGTGCCAGACCAGAACACACGATACTACCGCGGGCATGGGGCGGTACTACCGCGTAGGGCGCGTATGTAAAAAATTACGTCCGCCCCTACAGCCGCACAAGCAGCTGAGTCTGGTCCGAGGCCACGGTAGTGCGGCTCCGTAGGAGCGGTACTACCGCGGGCGCCTACGGTACTACCGCAGGGGCCTGCAGTACTACCACAGGGGCCTGCGGTACTACCGCTCCGTAGAGCAGTACTATCGCATGCCCCAGAACAGCAACACTTAGGAATCCTTCTTTTTGCATAGAAATGAGGTGAATGGAGAATGCTCCAAAGTGCAAGGGGAAAGGTGGTGAAGGAAGAAAACGTGTACGTGAAGATTCCATCCGAACCTTTCTGAAGCGGACCCCCTCTTAATAGTACGGCTTTCCTACGACTCAACTCCACCGAAAAGAAACGTAGAAAAACGCCGTCTTCAATAGTCTTAGAGGGGCACCAAACCGTCTTGTGCCTAGCGATGAAACATCTGAAAAACTCAAGGCACGCGATTAGTCCGCAAAAGCATTGTCATCAATCACCAAAACACCTTAAGGATAAATATGCCCTTACAATTTCCCCTTTTTGGTGGATTGATGACAACACGGGATTTGCACAAAGGGAAAAGATATAGAGCATAGGCAAACCCCACATCTCTAAAATATAGACGGGCTCCCCCTAGATGTGTGCAAACTAGATAGGTGCTTTGGACTGCACGGCACACATACTAGGATCAACACTCCCCCTATATTTTACAGACAAGGCATATCTTGTAATAAAAGGCTAACACTAAGCAAGATAGCATACAGGAGCATAACATAAATAGCACAAAATATCATAAGCTCACTAAGAAACGATAGAGTGCATATGTCTTACACCATATGAAGGAAAAGTCTCACAAGCGCAAACCAAACCAAAGCAAACGAGGTTCGACAGACCAAACGCAAACGAAGCAACACGATAAAACGACTCGCGAATCCTACACTCTCTCCCCCTTTGGCATCAAGACGCCAAAAAGGCAGAGAGGACACCTACACACAAGTGGTGACTCAAGCGGAGTAATCACTCGCACGCTCCTTATCAGACTCGGCAGCGGGGACGGTCTCCTCGAAATCCTCCTCAGAATCAGACCACTTGAAGCCTTGCTTCGCCATCCATTCTGCCTCTGGGGTGATGTGCTTCTCTGACCCGCTGGATTCTGCCTCACCAAAGACCTTCATGATCTTCTTGTCGCGGCGGCGACTCTCCTTGGAAGCAACGTGAGTCCTATACTGCCCCTTTGCCTGCATGCAGAACAGAGTCTTCATCTTGTCCTTCAGCTTCTTGGCCCACGAGGGCTCAGAGGAGCGAGGGGCAAACCCAGCAGCACGGTCCCCACCAGCATCCTCCGCCTCAGCCTCCTCCCCATCAACAGCCCTCTGAGCAGCAGTCGCCTCAGCACGAGTAGTAGTGTTGGCCCACTTGGGCTTGACACGGAGACTGATGGACTCATGACGAACCCAGTCTGGAGCAAGGAACTCATCACCGGAGAACAGCTTCTCCCAAGTCTTGGAGATCAACAGAAACAGGTACGGTCCATAGATGGGAACCTTGCGGTTGAACACCGTGAACCGAAGCTCACACCACATGATATGTGAGACATCAAGAGGTTGAGACTGAGACACACGCGCCTCCTCGCACAGGAGCATCATATCCACCAGATAGGCATGTACCTTGTCCTTGTTACCAATGCGAGGGAAAAGAGATTTGCGGAAGATGCGATACATGATGTCCATAAATGGGTTCGGCACCCACGTCGTCTTGCCACTGGGAAGTGTCTTCGCAACATAATACTGCTGGAGCCTGTTCTTGTTGGCTGACTCAGGGTTGGCATGAGGGCGAACACCAATGAGTGTGTTGAGCCCCTCATCAGGTACGTGGAGCAAATCCATGAAGTCCTTCCAGGTAGCAGTCAACTGACGTCCATTGGTCATCTAGGTCATCCTTCGATCCTCCCAGAGTGAAAGTGAACTGAGGCAAAGAACTGGCAAATAATCTCAGGGTCATAGTCCAGATGGAACACATGTTCAATGCCAAACTGCTCCACCAAGTCCAGAGCCTCTCCAAAATAAGCACGGTGCTTGTCCTGCCTCATGTGATTCATGTCAATCCACTTGACCTCCACATAGGTGTTTTTCTTGGCCTTGATCACATCTAGGTAGATGAGAGTCTGCTGCTTGGTCCAAAACAGGTCATTGCCTCTGAAGATAGCACGGGCATTCACATACGGGTTGATCTGCCTTCTAGAGATAAACTCAGAAAGAGGTATCTCGTCCATGCCCTTTGCGGGTTCCTTGTACTTGCTAGCGGAGGACTTGACATGGCGCTTGGGGGCACTGGAGCCCTCTGGAGCTTCATCTTGATTGCGCAGACGCTTGGAGCCAGTGTCGCGACTGGGATTGGAACGGCGAGCAGGAGCACCGGAGCCACCACCTAAGACACAAAGCAAAAAGCACACACAAGAAGCGAGAAGAATCAATGCAAAGACCTCAGCAAAGCAAGGGAAACATGTAGAAAGCATACGTGGTAACTGCCAAGAGGAAGATTGGACAACAACGGTAGTACTGCCAGATCGCGCGGTACTAAAATTTTAGTACTGCTCCTAGTCGCGGTAGTACCGCGTGAAGGCGCGGTAGTACCGGGGCTCGGGGCGGTAGTAGGACTTTAGTACCATGGCTCGTGCGGTAGTACCGCACCTGACGTGCGGTAGTACCGCACATGCGGTAGTACCGCACAAGAGGTGCGGTAGTACCGCACGGCGTCAGATCCGAACCACTTTGAATCTGAGAACAACCGCGAAAATGAGGCGGTACTACGGTTGATCAAATCTACCACGGGACAACATATCAAGTATAATTTCTACGCAACACTACTCTCCTACATCCTACTCTTGCATAGATTTGGCCTAAAATCTCAAGAACATATGCATCTCCCCAAAAACCTAGAGGCAAAGGAACGAACAAAAGAGAGAGGGATTTGGGGAGAAACCTTGTTCCATGGCAAGAGGAAGTGGTGGGGAACGATCCCACCGGTCGGAATCCGAGGAGAGCGACCGGAGACGGAGATCCGGCGAGGGACTCTGGCGCCGTTCTTGAGCGAGCGAGAGAGAGAGAGAGAGACGGCATGGGGAAAACTAACGAATGGGTATGGGGGAGTTAGAACTCCCCCTGCCCGTCCTTAACCCCCACGCGCCTTCGACAGCGCGGTAGTACCGCACCTCATTGCGGTAGTACCACCTGGGTGGAAGTATCGCACCGAGGCAGTAGTACCGCTCGTCCAGGCGGCAGTAAAAAATTACTGCCGCGCTGGGTGCGGAAGTACCATGCGCTCTACATACGGTAGTACCGTGGCGTGCCGCGGTAGTACCGCAAGCTCAAGAAAATGCACGTTTCCGAAAACACGAAAAACAAGGCTTTTGCATAGAAACCTTCAAGCGAACGGGAACCCAACACGCTGACACACAAGACAACTCACACAAGAAGGACACGACGAACGGAAGACAAGAGACGACAAGGGCTAAGACACTCAACACAACCTCTCAAAGAAGAGGGCGGTGGCCGGAGCCACCTATGTTTGAGACGATTGGTATGGCACCGCGAAGAATTATCCTTGGGCCCATGACCAAAGCTCGTCTTTGAAGCACAAGTACCATAAAAATGGCTAATGTGAAAGAGTTGATCAATTTATGCATAATGGGGGGAGGGAGAGTTCATTGAGAGAACAACACTCCCCCTATGTCCATGCCTACATCTAAACTAGACATCAAGTTGAGTATGGTGAGGTCTGCAAGGGTTCAAGTCACATTGCTCGAATCAATGATATTTAGCTCATGCCTTAACTCGCGAAATCTTGCTTCATCCAAAGGCTTCGTGAAAATATCTGCAAGGTTATCATGAGTGTTGACATAGTTGAGCTCGATCTCCCCTCGCTTAATGTGATGCCGGATGAAGTGATACCGAATCTCAATATGCTTCGTCTTGAAGTGTTGCACCGGGTTGAGAGAGATCTTGATGGCACTTTCATTGTCACACCAAAGAGGCACTTTGTCACAAGTGACACCGTAATCCTTTAAAGTTTGCCTCATCCAAAGAAGTTGTGCACAACAACTGCCGGCGGCCACATACTCCGCTTCGGTGGACGAGAGAGACACACAACTTTGCTTCTTGGAAGACCAACTCACCAAAGAGCAACCAAGAAATTGGCACCCTCCGGAAGTGGACTTCCTATCCACTTTGTCCCCCGCCCAATCGGAATCCGAATACCCTACAAGCTTGAAGTTTGCTCCTCTTGGGTACCATAGGCCAAAGTTTGGGGTATGAGCCAAATATCGAAAGATTCGCTTGACTGCCACAAAGTGACTTTCCTTAGGTGCGGCTTGAAACCGTGCACAAATTCCCACACTCAACATGATATCCGGTCTAGATGCACAAAGGTAAAGTAAGGATCCAATCATGGAACGATATACCTTTTGATCCACCGCTTTACCATTGGGATCAATGTTAAGTTGGCACTTGGTGGGCATTGGAGTGGAAGCCGGCTTGACATCACTTAGCTTGAATCTCTTGAGCATGTCTTGAGTGTATTTGGCTTGGTTGATGAAGGTTCCTTCTCTTCTTTGCTTCACTTCGAACCCGAGAAAGAACTTCAACTCTCCCATGGAAGACATCTTGAACTTTGAGGTCATGAGAGCGGCAAATTCCTCATTGAAAGCTTTGTTAGGGGAACCAAAGATTATATCATCAACATATAGTTGGCACACAAACAACTCCCCTTTGACCTTCTTAGTAAAATGAGTGGGGTCGATTAGCCCAACTTCAAATCCATGGTCTTGTAACAACTCGGTAAGGTGGTCATACCACGCACGTGGGGCTTGTTTAAGGCCATAGAGTGCCTTATCGAGTTGATACACATGATCGGGAAAGTAGGGATCCTCGTGTCGGGGAACGTAGTAATTTCAAAAAAATTCCTACGCACACGCAAGATCATGGTGATGCATAGCAACGAGAGGGGAGAGTGTTGTCCACGTACCCTCGTAGACCGAAAGCGGAAGCGTTATCACAACGCGGTTGATGTAGTCGTACGTCTTCACGATCCGACCGATCAAGTACCGAACGCACGGTACCTCTGAGTTCAGCACACGTTCAGCTCGATGACGTCCCTCGAACTCCGATCCAGCCGAGTGTTGAGGAAGAGTTTCGTCAGCACGACGGCGTGGTGACGACGATGATGTTCTACCGACGCAGGGCTTCGCCTAAGCTCCGCAACGATATTATCGAGGTGTAATATGGTGGAGGGGGGCACCGCACACGGCTAAAAGATCGTAGATCAATTGTGTGTTCAGAGGTGCCTCCCTGCCCCCGTATATAAAGGAGCAAGGGGGAGGCCGGCCGGCCCTTGGGGCGCGCCAAGGAGGGGGGGAGTCCTCCTCCTAGTAGGAGTAGGACTCCCTTTTCCTAGTCCAACTAGGAAGAGAGAAGGGGGAAGGAAAGAGAGGGAGAGGGAGAGGGAAAGAGGGGCCGCGCCCCCCTCCCCTAGTCCAATTCGGACTCCTCATGGGAGGGGGCGCGCCACCTCCTGGGCTGCTGCCCTCTCTCTCCCCTCAGGCCCACTAAGGCCCAATACTTCCCCGGGGGGTTCCGGTAACCCCTCCGGCACTCCGGTTTTATCCGAAACTTCTCCGGAACACTTCCGGTGTCCGAATATAGTCGTCCAATATATCAATCTTTATGTCTCGACCATTTCGAGACTCCTCGTCATGTCCGTGATCACATCCGGGACTCCGAAAAACCTTCGGTACATCAAAACATATAAATTCATAATATAACTGTCATCGTAACTTTAAGCGTGCGGACCCTACGGGTTCGAGAACTATGTAGACATGACCGAGACACCTCTCCGGTCAATAACCAATAGCGGAACCTGGATGCTCATATTGGTTCCCACATATTCTACGAAGATCTTTATCGGTCAGACCGCATAACAACATACGTTGTTCCCTTTGTCATCGGTATGTTACTTGCCCGAGATTCGATCGTCGGTATCTCGATACCTAGTTCAATCTCGTTACCGGCAAGTCTCTTTACTCGTTCCGTAATACATCATCCCGCAACTAACTCATTAGTCACAATGCTTGCAAGGCTTATAGTGATGTGCATTACCGAGTGGGCCCAGAGATACCTCTCCGACAATCGGAGTGACAAATCCTAATCTCGAAATACGCCAACCCAACAAGTACCTTTGGAGACACCTGTAGAGCACCTTTATAATCACCCAGTTACGTTGTGACGTTTGGTAGCACACAAAGTGTTCCTCCGGTAAACGGGAGTTGCATAATCTCATAGTCATAGGAACATGTATAAGTCATGAAGAAAGCAATAGCAACATACTAAACGATCGAGTGCTAAGCTAACGGAATGGGTCAAGTCAATCACGTCATTCTCCTAATGAGGTGATCCCGTTAATCAAATGACAACTCATGTCTATGGCTAGGAAACATAACCATCTTTGATTAACGAGCTAGTCAAGTAGAGGCATACTAGTGACACTCTGTTTGTCTATGTATTCACACATGTATTATGTTTCCGGTTAATACAATTCTAGCATGAATAATAAACATTTATCATGATATAAGGAAATAAATAATACTTTATTATTGCCTCTAGGGCATATTTCCTTCAGTCTCCCACTTGCACTAGAGTCAATAATCTAGATTACACAGTAATGATTCTTACACCCATGGAGTCTTGGTGCTGATCATGTTTTGCTCGTGGAAGAGGCTTAGTCAACGGGTCTGCAACATTCAGATCCGTATGTATCTTGCAAATTTCTATGTCTCCCACCTGGACTAAATCCCGGATGGAATTGAAGCGTCTTTT
This sequence comes from Triticum aestivum, assembly GCF_018294505.1. Lineage (NCBI taxonomy): Eukaryota > Viridiplantae > Streptophyta > Magnoliopsida > Poales > Poaceae > Triticum > Triticum aestivum. The sequence goes on from NC_057799.1 coordinate 514,176,172, forward strand.
GATGTGCTTGGTTCTCTTGTGAAATCTGGATTCCTTTGCTAAGGCAATTGCACCAGTATTGTCACAAAAGATTTTCATTGGTCCCGATGCACTAGGTATGACACCTAGATCGGATATGAACTCCTTCATCCAGACTCCTTCATTTGCTGCTTCCGAAGCAGCTATGTACTCCGCTTCACACGTAGATCCCGCCACGACACTTTGCTTAGAACTGCACCAACTGACAGCTCCACCGTTCAATGTAAATACGTATCCGGTTTGCGATTTAGAATCGTCCGGATCAGTGTCAAAGCTTGCATCAACGTAACCACTTACGATGAGCTCTTTGTCACCTCCATAAACGAGAAACATATCCTTAGTCCTTTTCAGGTATTTCAGGATGTTCTTGACCGCTGTCCAGTGATCCACTCCTGGATTACTTTGGTACCTCCCTGCTAAACTTATAGCAAGGCACACATCAGGTCTGGTACACAGCATTGCATACATGATAGAGCCTATGGCTGAAGCATAGGGAACATCTTTCATCTTCTCTCTATCTTCTGCAGTGGTCGGGCATTGAGTCTTACTCAATCTCACACCTTGTAGTACAGGCAAGAACCCTTTCTTTGCTTGATCCATTTTGAACTTCTTCAAAACTTTGTCAAGGTATGTGCTTTGTGAAAGTCCAATTAAGCGTCTTGATCTATCTCTATAGATCTTAATGCCTAATATATATGCAGCTTCACCGAGGTCTTTCATTGAAAAACTCTTATTCAAGTATCCCTTTATGCTATCCAGAAATTCTATATCATTTCCAATCAGCAATATGTCATCCACATATAATATCAGAAATGCTACTGAGCTCCCACTCACTTTCTTGTAAATACAGGCTTCTCCAAAAGTCTGTATAAAACCAAATGCTTTGATCACACTATCAAAGCGTTTATTCCAACTCCGAGAGGCTTGCACCAGTCCATAAATGGATCGCTGGAGCTTGCACACTTTGTTAGCTCCCTTTGGATCGACAAAACCTTCCGGTTGCATCATATACAACTCTTCTTCCAGAAAACCATTCAGGAATGCAGTTTTGACATCCATTTGCCAAATTTCATAATCATAAAATGCGGCAATTGCTAACATGATTCGGACAGACTTAAGCATCGCTACGGGTGAGAAGGTCTCATCGTAGTCAATCCCTTGAACTTGTCGAAAACCTTTCGCAACAAGTCGAGCTTTATAGACAGTAACATTACCATCAGCGTCAGTCTTCTTCTTGAAGATCCATTTATTTTCAATGGCTTGCCGACCATCGGGCAAGTCAACCAAAGTCCATACTTTGTTCTCATACATGGATCCCATCTCGGATTTCATGGCTTCAAGCCATTTTGCGGAATCTGGGCTCACCATCGCTTCTTCATAGTTCGTAGGTTCGTCATGGTCTAGTAACATAACCTCCAGAACAGGATTACCGTACCACTCTGGTGCGGATCTTGATCTAGTTGACCTACGAGGTTCAGTAATAACTTGATCTGAAGTTTCATGATCATTATCATTAACTTCCTCACTAATTGGTGTAGGTGTCGCAGAAACTGATTTCTGTGATGATCTACTTTCCAATAAGGGAGCAGGTACAGTTACCTCATCAAGTTCTACTTTCCTCCCACTCACTTCTTTCGAGAGAAACTCCTTCTCTAGAAAGGATCCATTCTTAGCAACGAATATCTTGCCTTCAGATCTGTGATAGAAGGTGTACCCAACAGTCTCCTTTGGGTATCCTATGAAGACACATTTCTCCGATTTAGGTTCGAGCTTACCAGGTTGAAGTTTCTTCACATAAGCATCGCAACCCCAAACTTTAAGATACGACAACTTTGGTTTCTTGCCAAACCATAGTTCATAAGGCGTCGTCTCAACGGATTTCGATGGTGTCCTATTTAGAGTGAATGCAGCCGTCTCTAAAGCATAACCCCAAAACAATAGCGGTAAATCAGTAAGAGACATCATAGATCGCACCATATCTAATAAAGTACGATTATGATGTTCGGACACACCATTACGCTGTGGTGTTCCGGGTGGCGTGAGTTGCGAAACTATTCTGCATTGTTTCAAATGTAGGCCAAACTCGTAACTTAAATATTCTCCTCCACGATCTGATTGTAGAAACTTTATTTTCTTGTTACGATGATTTTCAACTTCACTCTGAAATTCTTTGAACTTTTCAAATGTTTCAGACTTATGTTTCATTAAGTAGATATACCCATATCTTCTCAAATCATCTGTGAAGGTGAGAAAATAACGATATCCGCCACGAGCCTCAATATTCATCGGACCACATACATCTGTATGTATGATTTCCAATAAATCTGTTGCTCTCTCCATAGTTCCGGAGAACGGTGTTTTAGTCATCTTGCCCATGAGGCACGGTTCGCAAGTACCAAGTGATTCATAATCAAGTGATTCCAAAAGTCCATCAGTATGGAGTTTCTTCATGCGCTTTACACCGATATGACCTAAACGGCAGTGCCACAAATAAGTTGCACTGTCATTATCAACTCTGCATCTTTTGGCTTCAACATTATGAATATGTGTGTCACTACTATCGAGATTCATTAAAAATAGACCACTCTTCAAGGGTGCATGACCATAAAAGATATTATTCATATAAATAGAACAACCATTATTCTCTGATTTAAATGAATAACCGTCTCGCATCAAACAAGATCCAGATATAATGTTCATGCTCAACGCTGGCACCAAATAACAATTATTTAGGTCTAATACTAATCCCGAAGGTAGATGTAGAGGTAGCGTGCCGACGGCGATCACATCGACTTTGGAACCATTTCCCACGCGCATCGTCACCTCGTCCTTAGCCAATCTTCGCTTAATCCGTAGCCCCTGTTTCGAGTTGCAAATATTAGCAACAGAACCAGTATCAAATACCCAGGTGCTACTGCGAGCATTAGTAAGGTACACATCAATAACATGTATATCACATATACCTTTGTTAACCTTGCCATCCTTCTTATCCGCCAAATACTTGGGGCAGTTCCGCTTCCAGTGACCAGTCTGCTTGCAGTAGAAGCACTCAGTTTCAGGCTTAGGTCCAGACTTGGATTTCTTCTCCTGAACAGCAACTTGCTTGCTGTTCTTCTTGAAGTTCCCCTTCTTCTTCCCTTTGCCCTTTTTCTTGAAACTAGTGGTTTTACTGACCATCAACACTTGATGCTCCTTTTTGATTTCTACCTCCGCTGCCTTTAGCATTGCGAAGAGCTCGGGAATTGTCTTATCCATCCCTTGCATGTTATAGTTCATCACGAAGCTCTTGTAGCTTGGTGGCAGTGATTGAAGAATTCTGTCAATGACGCTATCATCCGGAAGATTAACTCCCAGTTGAATCAAGTGATTATTATACCCAGACATTTTGAGTATATGCTCACTGACAGAACTATTCTCTTCCATCTTGCAGCTGTAGAACTTATTGGAGACTTCATATCTCTCAATCCGGGCATTTGCTTGAAATATTAACTTCAACTCCTGGAACATCTCATATGCTCCATGACGTTCAAAACGTCGTTGAAGACCCGGTTCTAAGCCGTAAAGCATGGCACACTGAACTATCGAGTAGTCATCAGCTTTGCTCTGCCAGACGTTCATAACTTCTGGTGTTGCTCTTGCAGGAGGCCTGGCACCTAGCGGTGCTTCCAGGACGTAATTCTTCTGTGCAGCAATGAGGATAATCCTCAAGTTACGGACCCAGTCCGTGTAATTGCTACCATCATCTTTCAACTTTGCTTTCTCAAGGAACGCATTAAAATTCAACGGAACAACAGCACGGGCCATTTATCTACAATTAACATAGACAAGCAAGATACTATCAGGTACTAAGTTCATGATAAATTCAAGTTCAATTAATCATATTACTTAAGAACTCCCACTTAGATAGACATCCCTCTAATCATCTAAGTGATTACGTGATCCAAATCAACTAAACCATGTCCGATCATCACGTGAGATGGAGTAGTTTCAATGGTGAACATCACTATGTTGATCATATCTACTATATGATTCACGCTCGACCTTTCGGTCTCCGTGTTCCGAGGCCATATCTGCATATGCTAGGCTCGTCAAGTTTAACCTGAGTATTCCGCGTGTGCAACTGTTTTGCACCCGTTGTATTTGAACGTAGAGCCTATCACACCCGATCATCACGTGGTGTCTCAGCACGAAGAACTTTCGCAACGGTGCATACTCAGGGAGAACACTTTTATCTTGAAATTTTAGTGAGAGATCATCTTATAATGCTACCGTCAATCAAAGCAAGATAAGATGCATAAAAGATTAACATCACATGCAATCAATATAAGTGATATGATATGGCCATCATCATCTTGTGCTTGTGATCTCCATCTCCGAAGCACCGTCATGATCACCATCGTCACCGGCGCGACACCTTGATCTCCATCGTAGTATCGTTGTCGTCTCGCCAACTTATTGCTTTTACGACTATCGCTACCGCTTAGTGATAAAGTAAAACAATTACATGGCGATTGCATTGCATACAATAAAGCGACAACCATATGGCTCCTGCCAGCTGCCGATAACTCGGTTACAAAACATGATCATCACATACAATAAAATATAGCATCATGTCTTGACCATATCACATCACAACATGCCCTGGAAAAACAAGTTAGACGTCCTCTACTTTGTTGTTGCAAGTTTTACGTGGCTGCTACGGGCTTAGCAAGAACCGTTCTTACCTACGCATCAAAACCACAACGATAGTTTGTCAAGTTGGTGCTGTTTTAACCTTCGCAAGGACCGGGCGTAGCCACACTCGGTTCAACTAAAGTGAGAGAGACAGACACCCGCCAGTCACCTTTAAGCAACGAGTGCTCGCAACGGTGAAACCAGTCTCGCGTAAGCGTACGCGTAATGTCGGTCCGGGCCGCTTCATCTCACAATACCGCTGAACCAAAGTATGACATGCTGGTAAGCAGTATGACTTATATCGCCCACAACTCACTTGTGTTCTACTCGTGCATAGCATCAACGCATAAAACCAGGCTCTGATACCACTGTCGGGGAACGTAGTAATTTCAAAAAAATTCCTACGCACACGCAAGATCATGGTGATGCATAGCAACGAGAGGGGAGAGTGTTGTCCACGTACCCTCATAGACCGAAAGCGGAAGCGTTATCACAACGCGGTTGATGTAGTCGTACGTCTTCACGATCCGACCGATCAAGTACCGAACGCATGGTACCTCCGAGTTCAGCACACGTTCAGCTCGATGACGTCCCTCGAACTCCGATCCAGCCGAGTGTTGAGGAAGAGTTTCGTCAGCACGACGGCGTGGTGACGATGATTATGTTCTACCGACGCAGGGCTTCGCCTAAGCTCCGCAACGATATTATCGAGGTGTCATATGGTGGAGGGGGGCACCACACACGGCTAAAAGATCGTATATCAATTGTGTGTTCAGAGGTGCCCCCCTGCCCCCGTATATAAAGGAGCAAGGGGGGAGGCCGGCCGGCCCTTGGGGCGCGCCAAGGATGGGGGAGTCCTCCTCCTAGTAGGAGTAGGACTCCCCTTTCCTAGTCCAACTAGGAAGAGAGAAGGGGGAAGGAAAGAGAGGGAGAAGGAGAGGGAAAGAGGGGTCGCGCCCCCTCCCCTAGTCCAATTCGTACTCCTCATGGGGGGGGCGCCACCTGTTGGAAATATGCCCTAGAGGCAATAATAAATGGTTATTATTATATTTCTTTGTTCATGATAATTGTCTATTGTTCATGCTATAATTGTGTTATCCGGAAATCGTAATACATGTGTGAATATATAGACCACAACGTGTCCCTAGTAAGCCTCTAGTTGACTAGCTCGTTGATCAACGGATAGTCATGGTTTCCTGACTATGGACATTGGATGTCATTGATAACGGGATCACATCATTAGGAGAATGATGTGATGGACAAGACCCAATCCTAAGCATAGCACAAAAGATCGTGTAGTTCGTTTGCTAGAGCTTTTCCAATGTCAAGTATCTTTTCCTTAGACCATGAGATCGTGCAACTCCCGGATACCGTAGGAGTGCTTTGGGTGTACCAAACGTCACAACGTAACTGGGTGGCTATAAAGGTACACTACGGGTATCTCCGAAAGTGTCTGTTGAGTTGGCACGGATCGAGACTGGGATTTGTCACTCCATATGACGGAGAGGTATCTCTGGGCCCACTCGGTAATGCATCATCATAATGAGCTCAATGTGACTAAGGAGTTAGCCACGGGATCATGCATTACGGTACGAGTAAAGTGACTTGCCGGTAACGAGATTGAACAAGGTATTGGGATACCGACGATCGAATCTCGGGCAAGTAAAGTACCGATTGACAAAGGGAATTGTATACGGGATTGATTGAATCCTCGACATCGTGGTTCATCCGATGAGATCATCGTGGAACATGTGGGAGCCAACATGGGTATCAAGATCCCGCTGTTGGTTATTGACCGGAGAGGCGTCTCGGTCATGTCTGCATGTCTCCCGAACCCGTAGGGTCTACACACTTAAGGTTCGGTGACGCTAGGGTTGTAGAGATATTAGTATGCGGAAACCCGAAAGTTGTTCGGAGTCCCGGATGAGATCCTGGACGTCACGAGGAGTTCCGGAATGGTCCGGAGGTGAAGAATTATATATAGGAAGTCCAGTTTCGGCCACCGGGAAAGTTTCGGGGGTTATCGGTATTGTACCGGGACCACCGGAAGGGTCCCGGGGGTCCACCGGGTGGGGCCACCTATCCCGGAGGGCCCCATGGGCTGAAGTGGGAAGGGAACCAGCCCTTAGTGGGCTGGGGCGCCCCCCCATGGGCCTCCCCCTGCGCCTAGGGTTGGAAACCCTGGGGGTGGGGGGCGCCCGACTTGACTTGGGGGGGAAGCTTCCCCCCTGGCCGCCGCCCCCCTTGTAGATGGGATCCAGGGCCGGCGCCCCCCCAGTGGGCCTATATATAGTGGGGGCGAGGGAGGGCAGCAGCACCACAGCCCCTGGCGCCTCCCTCTTCCCCTGCAACACCACTCCCTCTCGCAGAAGCTTGGCGAAGCCCTGCCGAGATCCCCGCTACTTCCACCACCACGCCGTCGTGCTGCGGGATCTCCATCAACCTCTCCTTCCCCCTTGCTGGATCAAGAAGGAGGAGACGTCGCTGCTCCATACGTGTGTTGAACGCGGAGGTGCCGTTCGTTCGGCACTCGGTCATCGGTGATTTGGATCACGGCGAGTACGACTCCATGAACCCCGTTCACTTGAACGCTTCCGCTCGCGATCTACAAGGGTATGTAGATGCACTCCTTTCCCCTCGTTGCTAGTATACTCCATAGATGGATCTTGGTGATGCGTAGGAAATTTTAAAATTCTGCTACGATCCCCAACAGTGGCATCATGAGCCAGGCCTATGCATAGTTACTATGCACGAGTAGAACACAAAGCAGTTGTGGGCGTAGATGTTGTCAATTTTTCTTGCCACTACTAGTCTTATCTTGTTTCGGCGGTATTGTGGGATGAAGCGGCCCGGACCGACCTTACACGTACGCTTACGTGAGACAGGTTCCACCGACTGACATGCACTAGTTGCATAAGGTGGCTAGCGGGTGTCTGTCTCTCCCACTTTAGTCGGAACGGATTCGATGAAAAGGGTCCTTATGAAGGGTAAATAGAAATTGTCATATCACGTTGTGGTCTTACGTAGGTAAGAAACGTTCTTGCTAGAAACCTATAGAAGCCACGTAAAAACTTGCAACAACAATTAGAGGACGTCTAACTTGTTTTTGCAGCATGTGCCTTGTGATGTGATATGGCCAGAAGATGTGATGAATGATATATGTGATGTATGAGATTGATCATATTCTTGTAATAGGAATCACGACTTGCATGTCGGTGAGTATGACAACCGGCAGGAGCCATAGGAGTTGTCTTTATTTTTTGTATGACCTGCGTGTCATTGAATAACGCCATGTAAATTACTTTACTTTATTGCTAAACGCGTTAGCCATAGAAGTAGAAGTAATCATTGGCGTGACAACTTCATGAAGATACAATGATGGAGATCATGATGATGGAGATCATGGTGTCATGCCGGTGACGAAGATGATCATGGTGCCCCGAAGATGGAGATCAAAGGAGCAAAATGATATTGGCCATTGAAAGAAATATGCCCTAGAGGCAATTATAAAGTATTATATATTTCCTTATATCATGATAAATGTTTATTATTCATGCTAGAATTGTATTAACCGGAAACATAATACATGTGTGAATACATAGACAAACAGAGCGTCACTAGTATGCCTCTACTTGACTAGCTCGTTAATCAAAGATGATTATGTTTCCTAGCCATAGACATGAGTTGTCATTTGATTAACGGGATCACCTCATTAGGAGAATGACGTGATTGACTTGACCCATTCCGTTAGCTTAGCACTCGATCGTTTAGTATGTTGCTATTGCTTTCGTTCATGACTTATACATGTTCCTATGACTATGAGATTATGCAACTCCCGTTTACCGGAGGAACACTTTGTGTGCTACCAAACGTCACAACGTAAATGGGTGATTATAAAGGTGCTCTACAGGTGTCTCCAAAGGTACTTGTTGGGTTGGCGTATTTCGAGATTAGGATTTGTCACTCCGATTGTCGGAGAGGTATCTCTGGGCCCACTCGGTAATGCACATCACTATAAGCCTTGCAAGCATTGTGACTAATGAGTTAGTTGCGGGATGATGTATTACGGAACGAGTAAAGAGACTTGCCGGTAACGAGATTGAACTAGGTATCGAGATACCGACGATCGAATCTCGGGCAAGTAACATACCGGTGACAAAGGGAACAACGTATGTTGTTATGCGGTCTGACCGATAAAGATCTTCGTAGAATATGTGGGAGCCAATATGGGCATCCAGGTCCCGCTATTGGTTATTGACCGGAGACGTGTCTCGGTCATGTCTACATAGTTCTCGAACCCGTAGGGTCCGCACGCTTAACGTTACGATGACAGTTTTATTGAGTTTTGATGTACCGAAGGAGTTCGGAGTCCCGGATGAGATCGGGGATATGACGAGGAGTCTTGAAATGGTCGAGACGTAAAAATCGATATATTGGACGACTATATTCGGACTTCGGAAAGGTTCCGAGTGATTCGGGTATTTTTTGGAGTACCGGAGAGTTACGGGAATTCGTATTGGGCCTTAATGGGCCATACGGGAAAGGAGAGAAAGGCCTCAAAAGGTGGCCGCACCCCTCCCCATGGTCTGGTCCGAATTGGATTAGGGAAGGGGGCGCACCCTTCCTTCTTTCTCCTTCCCCCTTCCCTTCTCCTACTCCCACAAGGAAAGGAGGAGTCCTACTCCCGGTGGGAGTAGGACTCCCCCCTATGGCGTGGCTCTCCTCTTGGCCGGCTGCCTCCCCCTTTCTCCTTTATATACGGGGGCAGGGGGCACCCCAGAGACACAACAATTGATCCTTGAGATCTTTTAGCCGTGTGCGGTGCCCCCCTCCACCATAATCCACCTCGATAATATCATAGCGGTGCTTAGGCGAAGCCCTGCGTCGGTAGAACATCATCATCGTCACCACGCCGTCGTGCTGACGAAACTCTCCCTCAACACTCGGCTGGATCGGAGTTCGAGGGACGTCATCGAGCTGAACATGTGTAGAACTCGGAGGTGCCGTGCGTTCGGTACTTGATCGGTCGGATCGTGAAGACGCACGACTACATCAACCGCGTTGTGATAACGCTTCCGCTGTCGATCTACGAGGGTACGTGGACAACACTCTCCCCTCTCGTTGCTATGCATCACCATGATCTTGCGTGTGCGTAGGAATTTTTTTTGAAATTACTACGTTCCCCAACAGTGGCATCCGAGCCTGGTTTTATGCGTTGATGCTATGCACGAGTAGAACACAAGTGAGTTGTGGGCGATATAAGTCATACTGCTTACTAGCATGTCATACTTTGGTTCAGCGGTATTGTGAGATGAAGCGGCCCGGACCCGACATTACGCGTACGCTTACGCGAGACTGGTTTCACCGTTCGGAGCACTCGTTGCTTAAAGGTGACTGGCGGGTGTCTGTCTCTCTCACTTTAGTTGAACCGAGTGTGGCTACGCCCGGTCCTTGCGAAGGTTAAAACAGCACCAACTTGACAAACTATCGTTGTGGTTTCGATGCGTAGGTAAGAACGGTTCTTGCTAAGCCCGTAGCAGCCACGTAAAACTTGCAACAACAAAGTAGAGGACGTCTAACTTGTTTTTGCAGGGCATGTTGTGATGTGATATGGTCAAGACATGATGTGATATAATTTGTTGTATGAGATGATCATGTTTTGTAACCGAGTTATCGGCAACTGGCAGGAGCCATATGGTTGTCGCTTTATTGTATGAAATGCAATCGCCATGTAATAGTTTTACTTTATCACTAAGCGGTAGCGGTAGTCGTAAAAGCAATAAGTTGGCGAGACGACAACGATACTACGATGGAGATCAAGGTGTCGCGCCGGTGACGACGGTGATCATGACGGTGCTTCGGAGATGGAGATCACGAGCACGGTGCTTCAAAGATGAAGATCACAAGCACAAGATGATGATGGCCATATCATATCACTTATATTGATTGCATGTGATGTTAATCCTTTATGCATCTTATCTTGCTTTGTTTGACGGTAGCATTATAAGATGATCCTTCACTAAATTATCAAAGTATAAGTGTTCTCCCTGAGTATGCACCGTTGCGAAAGTTCTTCGTGCTGAGACACCACGTGATGATCGGGTGTGATAGGCTCTACGTTCAAATACAACGGGTGCAAAACAGTTGCACACGCGGAATACTCAGGTTAAACTTGACGAGCCTAGCATATAACAGATATGGCCTCGGAACACGGAGACTGAAAGGTCGAGCGTGAATCATATAGTAGATATGGTCAACATAGTGATGTTCACCATTGAAACTACTCCATCTCACGTGATGATCGGACATGGTTTAGTTGATATGGATCACGTGATCACTTAGAGGATTAGAGGGATGTCTATCTAAGTGGGAGTTCTTAAGTAATATGATTAATTGAACTTGAATTTATCATGAACTTAGTCCTGATAGTATTTTGCAAATTATGTTGTAGATCAATAGCTCGCGTTGTTGCTTCCCTGTTTTATTTTGATATGTTCCTAGATAAAATTATGTTGAAAGATGTTAGTAGCAAAGATGCGGATTGGATCCGTGATCTGAGGATTATCCTCATTGCTGCACAGAAAAATTATGTCCTTGATGCACCGCTAGGTGACAGACCTATTGCAGGAGCAGATGCAGACGTTATGAACGTTTGGCTAGCTCAATATGATGACTACTTGATAGTTTAGTGCACCATGCTTAATGGCTTAGAACCGGGACTTCAAAGACGTTTTGAACGTCATGGACCATATGAGATGTTCCAGGAGTTGAAGTTAATATTTCAAGCAAATACCCGAGTTGAGAGATATGAAGTCTCCAACAAGTTTTATAGCTAAAAGATGGAGGAGAATCGCTCAACTAGTGAGCATGTGCTTAGATTGTCTGGGTACTACAATCGCTTGAATCAAGTGGGAGTTTATCTTCTAGATAAAATAGTGATTGACAGAATTCTCTAGTCACCATCACCAAGTTAGTAGAACTTCGTGATGAACTATAGTATGCAAGGGATGACGAAAGTAATTCCCGAGCTCTTCGTGATGCTAAAATCGATGAAGGTAGAAATCAAGAAAAACATCAAGTGTTGATGGTTGACGAGACCACTTCAAGTGTTGATGGTTGACGAGACCATTAGTTTCAAGAAAAGGGCAACGGGAAGAAGGGGAACTTCAAAAAGAGCGGCAAGCAAGTTGCTACTCAAGTGAAAAAGCCCAAGTCTGTACCTAAGCCTGAGACTAAGTGCTTCTACTGCAAAGGGACTGGTCAACCGGAAGCGGAACTACCCCAACTATTTGGTGGATAAGAAGGATGGCAAAGTGAACAAAGGTATATTGGATATACATGTTATTGATGTGTACTTTACTAGTGTTTATAGCAACCCCTCGGTATTTGATACTGGTTCAGTTGCTAAGAGTAGTAACTCAAAACGAGAGTTGCAGAATAAACAGAGACTAGTAAAAGGCGAGGTGACGATGTGTGTTGGAAGTAGTTCCAAGATTGATATGATCATCATCGCACACTCCCTATACTTTCGGGATTAGTGTTGAAACTAAATAAGTGTTATTTGGTGTTTGCGTTGAGCATGAATATGATTTGATCATGTTTGTTGCAATACGGTTATTCATTTAAATTAGAGAATAATTGTTATTCTTTTTACATGAATAAAACCTTCTATGGTCATACACCCAATAAAATAGTTTGTTGGATCTCGATCGTAGTAATACACATATTCATAATAATGAAGCCAAAAGATGCAAAGTTAATAATGATAGTGCAACTTATTTGTGGCACTGCCGTTTAGGTCATATTGGTGTAAAGCGCATGAAGAAACTCCATACTGATGGGATTTTGGAATCACTTGATTATGAATCACTTGATGCTTGCGAACCATGCCTCATGGGCAAGATGACTAAAACGCCGTTCTCCGGAACTATGGAGAGAGCAACAGATTTGTTGGAAGTCATACATACAGATGTATGTGGTCCAATGAATATTCAGGCTCGTGGCGGATATCGTTATTTTCTCACCTTCACAGATGATTTGAGCAGATATGGGTATATCTACTTAATGAAACATAAGTCCGAAGCATTTGAAAAGTTCAAAGAATTTCAGAGTGAAGTGGAAAATCATCGTGACAAGAAAATAAGGTTTCTACGATCTGATCGCGGGGACAAATATTTGAGTTACGAGTTTGGTCTTCAACTAAAACAATGTGGAATAGTTTCACAAATTCACGCCACCTGGAACACCACAGTGTAATGGTGTGTCCGAACATCGTAACCGTACTTTATTAGATATGGTGCGAGATATGATGTCTCTTACCGATCTACCACTATCGTTTTGGGGTTATGCATTAGAGACAGCTACATTCACGTTAAATAGGGCACCATCAAAATCCGTTGAGACGACGCCTTATGAACTGTGGTTTGGCAAGAAACCAAAGTTGTCGTTTCTTAAAGTTTGGGGTTGCGATGCTTATGTGAAAAAGTTTCATCCTGATAAGCTCAAACCCAAATCGGAGAAATGTGTCTTCATAGGATACCCAAAGGAGACAGTTGGGTACACCTTCTATCATAGATCCGAAGGCAAAACATTCGTTGCTAAGAATGGATCCTTTCTAGAGAAGGAGTTTCTCTCGAAAGAAGTGAGTGGGAGGAAAGTAGAACTTGATGAGGTAACTGTACCTGCTCCCTTATTGGAAAGTAGTTCATCACAGAAATCTGTTCCTGTGACTTCTACACCAATTTGTGAGGAAGTTAATGATGATGATCATGTAACTTCAGATCAAGTTACTACCAAACCTCGTAGGTAAACCAGAGTAAGATCCGCACCAGAGTGGTATGGTAATCCTGTTCTGGAGGTTATGTTACTAGACCATGACGAACCTACGAACTATGAAGAAGCGATGGTGAGCCCAGATTCCGCAAAATGGCTTGAGGCCATGAAATCTGAGATAAGATCCATATATGAGAACAAAGTATGGACTTTGATTGACTTGCCCAATGATCGGCGAGCCATTGAGATTAAATGGATCTTCAAGAGGAAGACGGACGCTGATAGTAGTGTCACTATCTACAAAGCTAGAATTGTCGCAAAAAGGTTTTCGACAAGTTCAAGATGTTGACTACGATGAGAGTTTCTCACTCGTATCTATGCTTAAGTCTGTCCGAATCATGTTAGCAATTGGCGCATTTTATGAAATCTAGCAAATGGATAAACAAAACTGCATTCCTTAATGGATTTATTAAAGAAGAGTTGTATATGATGCAACCAGGAGGTTTTGTCAATCCTAAAGATGCTAACAAAATATGCAAGCTCCAGCGATCCATCTATGGACTGGTGCAAGCATCTCGGAGTTGGAATATACACTTTGATAAGTTGATCAAAGGATATAGTTTTATACAGACTTGCGGTGAAGCCTGTATTTACAAGAAAGTGAGTGGGAGCACTACAGCATTTCTGATAAGTATATGTGAATGACATATTGTTGATCGGAAATAATGTAGAATTATTCTGCAAAGCATAAAGGAGTGTTTGAAAGGAGTTTTTCAAAGAAAGACCTCGGTGAAGCTAGTTACATATTGAGCATCAAGATCTATAGAGATAGATCAAGACGCTTGATAAGTTTTTCAATGAGTACATACCTTAACAAGATTTTGAAGTAGTTCAAAATAGAACAGTCAAAGAAAGAGTTCTTGCCTGTGTTACAAGGTGTGAAATTGAGTAAGACTCAAAGCCCGACCACGGCAGAAGATAGAAAGAGAATGAAAGTCATTCCCTATGCCTTGGCCATAGGTTCTATAAAGGATGCCATGCTGTGTACCAGATCTATTGTATACCCTACACTGATTTTGGCAAGGGAGTACAATAGTGATCTAGGAGTAGATCACTGGACAGCGGTCAAAATTATCCTTAGTGGAATAAGGATATGTTTCTCGATTATGGAAGTGACAAAAGGTTCATCGTAAAGGGTTACGTCGATGCAAGTTCTGACACTAATCTAGATGACTCTAAGTCTTGGTCTAGATACATATTGAAAGTGGGAGCAATTAGCTAGAGTAGCTCCGTGCAGAGCATTGTAGACATAGAAATTTACAAAATACTTACATATCTGAATGTGACAGACCCGTTGACTAAAATTATCTCACAATCAAAACATGGTCACACCTTAGTACTCTTTGGGTGTTAATCACATAGAGATGTGAACTAGATTATTGACTCTAGTAAACCCTTTGAGTGTTGGTCACATAGAGATGTGAACTATGGGTGTTAATCACATGGTGATGTGAATTATTGATGTTAAATCACATGGCGATGTAAACTAGATTATTGACTCTAGTGCAAGTGGGAGACTGAAGGAAATATGCCCTAGAGGCAATAATAAAGTATTATATATTTCCTTATATCATGATAAATGTTTATTATTCATGCTAGAATTGTATTAACCGGAAACATAATACATGTGTGAATACATAGACAAACAGAGCGTCACTAGTATGCCTCTATTTGACTAGCTCGTTAATCAAAGATGGTTATGTTTCCTAGCCATAGACATGAGTTGTCATTTGATTAACGGGATCACCTCATTAGGAGAATGACGTGATTGACTTGACCCATTCCGTTAGCTTAGCACTCGATCGTTTAGTATGTTGCTATTGCTTTCGTTCATGACTTATACATGTTCCTATGACTATGAGATTATGCAACTCCCGTTTACCGGAGGAACACTTTGTGTGCTACCAAACGTCACAACGTAAATGGGTGATTATAAAGGTGCTCTACAGGTGTCTCCAAAGGTACTTGTTGGGTTGGCGTATTTCGAGATTAGGATTTGTCACTCCGATTGTCGGAGAGGTATCTCTGGGCCCACTCGGTAATGCACATCACTATAAGCCTTGCAAGCATTGTGACTAATGAGTTAGTTGCGAGATGATGTATTACAGAACGAGTAAAGAGACTTGCCGGTAACGAGATTGAACTAGGTATCGAGATACCGACGATCGAATCTCGGGCAAGTAACATACCGGTGACAAAGGGAACAACGTATGTTGTTATGCGGTCTGACCGATAAAGATCTTCGTAGAATATGTGGGAGCCAATATGGGCATCCAGGTCCCGCTATTGGTTATTGACCGGAGACGTGTCTCGGTCATGTCTACATAGTTCTCGAACCCGTAGGGTCCGCACGCTTAACGTTACGATGACAGTTTTATTGAGTTTTGATGTACCGAAGGAGTTCGGAGTCCCGGATGAGATCGGGGATATGACGAGGAGTCTTGAAATGGTCGAGACGTAAAAATCGATATATTGGACGACTATATTCGGACTTCGGAAAGGTTCCGAGTGATTCGGGTATTTTTCGGAGTACCGGAGAGTTACGGGAATTCGTATTGGGCCTTAATGGGCCATATGGGAAAGGAGAGAAAGGCCTCAAAAGGTGGCCGCACCCCTCCCCATGGTCTGGTTCGAATTGGACTAGGGAAGGGGGGCGCACCCTTCCTTCTTTCTCCTTCCCCCTTCCCTTCTCCTACTCCCACAAGGAAAGGAGGAGTCCTACTCCCGGTGGGAGTAGGACTCCCCCCTATGGCGCGCCTCTCCTCTTGGCCGGCTGCCTCCCCCTTGCTCCTTTATATACGGGGGTAGGGGGCACCCCAGAGACACAGCAATTGATCCTTGAGATCTTTTAGCCGTGTGCGGTGCCCCCTCCACCATAATCTACCTCGATAATATCGTAGCGGTGCTTAGGCGAAGCCCTGCGTCGGTAGAACATCATCATCGTCACCACGCCGTCGTGCTGACGAAACTCTCCCTCAACACTCGGCTGGATCGGAGTTCGAGGGACGTCATCGAGCTGAACGTGTGTAGAACTCGGAGGTGCCGTGCGTTCGGTACTTGATCGGTCGGATCGTGAAGACGTACGACTACATCAACCGCGTTGTGATAACGCTTCCGCTGTCGATCTACGAGGGTACGTGGACAACACTCTCCCCTCTCGTTGCTATGCATCACCATGATCTTGCGTGTGCGTAGGATTTTTTTTTAAATTACTACGTTCCCCAACAACCATATCATGTCACTATTTGATTGCATGTGATGTTTATCATGTTTTGCATCTCATTTGCTTAGAACGACGGTAGTAAGTAAGATGATCCCTTATAATAATTTCAAGAAAGTGTTCCCCCTAACTGTGCACCGTTGCGAAGGTTCGTTGTTTCGAAGCACCACGTGATGATCGGGTGTGATAGATTCTAACGTTCGCATACAACGGGTGTTGACGAGCCTAGCATGTACAGACATGGCCTCGAAACACACGCAATACACTTAGGTTGACTTGACGAGCCTAGCATGTACAGACATGGCCTCGGAACACGGAAGACCGAAAGGTCGAGCATGAGTCGTATAGAAGATACGATCAACATGGAGATGTTCACCGATCTTGACTAGTCTGTCTCACGTGATGATCGGACACGGCCTAGTTAACTCGGATCATGTTTCACTTAGATGACTAGAGGGATGTCTATCTGAGTGGGAGTTCATTGAATAATTTGATTATATGAACTTAATTATCATGAACTTAGTCTAAAATCTTTACAATATGTCTTGTAGATCAAATGGCCCACGTTGTCCTCAACTTCAATGCGTTCCTAGAGAAAACCAAGCTGAAAGATGATGGCAGCAACTATACGGACTGGGTCCGGTACCTGAGGATCATCCTCATAGCTGCCAAGAAAGATTATGTCCTAGAAGCACCGCTAGGTGAAGCACCCATCCCAGAGAACCAAGACGTTATGAACGCTTGGCAATCACGTGCTGATGATTACTCCCTCGTTCAGTGTGGCATGCTTTACAGCTTAGAACCGGGGCTCCAAAAGCGTTTTGAGAAGCATGGAGCATATGAGATGTTCGAAGAGCTGAAAATGGTTTTCCAAGCTCATGCCCGGGTCGAGAGATATGAAGTCTCCGACAAGTTCTTCAGCTGTAAAATGGAGGAAAATAGTTCTGTTAGTGAGCACATACTCAGAATGTCTGGGTTACACAACCGCTTGTCTCAGCTGGGAGTTAATCTCCCGGATGACGCGGTCATCGATAGAATCCTTCAGTTGCTTCCACCGAGCTACAAGAGCTTTGTGATGAACTTCAATATGCAGGGGATGGAAAAGACCATTCCTGAGGTATATTCAATGCTGAAATCAGCGGAGGTGGAGATCAGAAAGGAACATCAAGTGTTGATGGTGAATAAAACCACTAAGTTCAAGAAAGGCAAGGGTAAGAAGAACTTCAAGAAGGACGGCAAGGGAGTTGCCACGCCCGGTAAGCCAGTTGCCGGGAAGAAGCCAAGGAATGGACCCAAGCCTGAGACTGAGTGCTTTTATTGCAAGGGAAGTGGTCACTGGAAGCGGAACTGCCCCAAATACTTAGCGGACAAGAAGGCCGGCAACACCAAAGGTATATGTGATATACATGTAATTGATGTGTACCTTACCAGTACTCGTAGTAGCTCCTGGGTATTTGATACCGGTGCGGTTGCTCATATTTGTAACTCAAAACAGGAACTGCGGAATAAGCGGAGACTGGCAAAGCACGAGGTGACGATGCGCGTCGGGAATGGTTCCAAGGTCGATGTGATCGCCGTCGGCACGCTACCTCTGCATTTACTTACGGGATTAGTTTTAAACCTCAATAATTGTTATTTAGTGCCAGCTTTGAGCATGAACATTGTATCTGGATCTCGTTTAATTCGAGATGGCTACTCATTTAAATCCGAGAATAATGGTTGTTCTATTTATATGAGAGATATGTTTTATGGTCATGCCCCGCTGGTCAATGGTTTATTCTTGATGAATCTCGCACGTGATGTTACACATATTCATAGTGTGAATACCAAAAGATGTAAAGTTGATAACGATAGTCCCACATACTTGTGGCACTGCCGCCTTGGTCACATTGGTGTCAAGCGCATGAAGAAGCTCCATGCAGATGGACTTTTGGAGTCTCTTGATTATGAATCATTTGACACGTGCGAACCATGCCTCATGGGTAAGATGACCAAGACTTCGTTCTCCGGAACAATGGAGCGAGCAACCAACTTATTGGAAATCATACATACCGATGCGTGCGGTCCAATGAGTGTTGAGGCTCGCGGAGGATATCGTTATGTTCTCACTCTCACTGATGACTTAAGTAGATATGGGTATGTCTACCTAATGAAACACAAGTCTGAAACCTTTGAAAAGTTCAAGGAATTTCAGAGTGAGGTTGAGAATCAACGTGACAGGAAAATAAAGTTCTTACGATCAGATCGTGGTGGAGAATATTTAAGTCACGAATTTGGTACGCACTTAAAGAAATGTGGAATCGTTTCACAACTCACGCTGCCTGGAACACCTCAGCGAAATGGTGTGTCCGAACGTCGTAATCGCACTCTATTGGATATGGTGCGATCTATGATGTCTCTTACCGATCTACCGCTCTCATTTTGGGGCTATGCTTTAGAGACTACCGCATTCACTTTAAATAGGGCTTCGTCGAAATCCATTGAGACGACACCGTATGAATTATGGTTTGGGAAGAAACCTAAGCTGTCGTTTCTAAAAGTTTGGGGATGCGATGCTTATGTCAAGAAACTTCAACCTGAAAAGCTCGAACCCAAGTCGGAAAAATGCGTCTTCATAGGATACCCCAAGGAAACTATTGGGTATACCTTCTACCTCAGATCCGAAGGCAAGATCTTTGTTTCCAAGAACGGGTCCTTTATGGAGAAAGAGTTTCTCTCGAAAGAATTAAGTGGGAGGAAAGTGGAACTTGATGAGGTGATAGTCACCTCTTCCGAACCGGAAAGTAGCACAGCGCGGGAAGATGTTCCTGTGGTGCCTACACCGACTGGGGAGGAAGTTAATGATGATGATCATGAAGCTTCAGATCAAGTTACTGCTGAACTTCGTAGGTCCACAAGGACACGTTCCGCACCAGAGTGGTACGGCAACCCTGTCCTGGAAATCATGTTGTTAGACAACGGTGAACCTTCGAACTATGAAGAAGCGATGGCGGGCCCGGATTCCGACAAATGGCTAGAAGCCATGAAATCCGAGATAGGATCCATGTATGAAAACGAAGTATGGACTTTGACTGACTTGCCCGATGATCGGCGAGCCATAGAAAATAAATGGATCTTTAAGAAGAAGACAGACGCGGATGGTAATGTGACCATCTATAAGGCTTGACTTATCGCTAAGGGTTATCGACAAGTTCAAGGGGTTGACTACGATGAGACTTTCTCACCCGTAGCGAAGCTGAAGTCCGTCTGAATCATGTTAGCAATTGCCGCATTCTATGATTATGAGATATGGCAAATGGACGTCAAAACGGCATTCCTTAACGGCTTTCTTAAGGAAGAATTGTATATGATGCAGCCGGAAGGTTTTGTCGATCCTAAGAATGTTAACAAGGTATGCAAGCTCCAGCGCTCCATCTATGGACTGGTGCAAGCATCTCGGAGTTGGAACATTCGTTTTGCTGAGATGATCAAAGCGTTTGGGTTTACACAGACTTATGGAGAAGCCTGTGTTTACAAGAAAGTGAGTGGGAGCTCTGTAGCATTTCTATTATTATATGTGGATGACATACTATTGATGGGAAATGATATAGAATTCTTGGAGAGTATAAAGGCCTATTTGAATAAGTGTTTTTCAATGAAGGACCTTGGAGAAGCTGCTTATATATTAGGCATCAAGATCTATAGAGATAGATCAAGACGCCTCATTGGTCTTTCACAGAGTACGTACCTTGACAAGATATTGAAGAAGTTCAATATGGATCAGTCCAAGAAGGGGTTCTTGCCTGTATTGCAAGGTGTGCAATTGAGCACGGCTCAATGCCCGACCACGGCAGAAGATAGAGAAAAGATGAGTGTCATCCCCTATGCCTCGGCCATAGGGTCTATTATGTATGCCATGCTGTGTACCAGACCTGATGTAAACCTTGCCGTGAGTTTGGTAGGAAGGTACCAAAGTAATCCCGGCATGGAACACTGGACAGCGGTCAAGAATATCCCGAAGTACCTGAAGAGGACTAAGGATATGTTTCTCGTTTATGGAGGTGACGAAGAGCTCGTCATAAAGGGTTACGTCGACGCTAGCTTCGACACAGATCTGGATGACTCGAAGTCACAAACCGGATACGTGTATATTTTGAATGGAGGGGCAGTAAGCTGGTGCAGTTGCAAGCAAAGCGTCATGGCGGGATCTACATGTGAAGCGGAGTACATGGCAGCCTCAGAGGCAGCGCAAGAAGCAATCTGGATGAAGGAGTTCATTACCGACCAAGGGGTGATTCCCAATGCGTCGGGCCCGATGACTCTCTTCTGTGACAACACTGGAGCTATTGCCCTTGCCAAGGAGCCCGGGTTTCACAGGAAGACCAGGCATATCAAGCGTCGCTTCAACTCCATTCGTGAAAGTGTTCAAAATGGAGACATAGATATTTGTAAAGTACATACGGACCTGAATGTAGCAGATCCGTTGACTAAACCTCTCCCTAGAGCAAAACATGATCAACACCAAAACGCTATGGGTGTTCGATTCATCACAATGTAACTAGATTATTGACTCTAGTGCAAGTGGGAGACTGTTGGAAATATGCCCTAGAGGCAATAATAAATGCTTATTATTATATTTCTTTGTTCATGATAATTGTCTATTGTTCATGCTATAATTGTGTTATCCGGAAATCGTAATACATGTGTGAATATATAGACCACAACGTGTCCCTAGTAAGCCTCTAGTTGACTAGCTCGTTGATCAACAGATAGTCATGGTTTCCTGACTATGGACATTGGATGTCATTGATAATGGGATCACATCATTAGGAGAATGATGTGATGGACAAGACCCAATCCTAAGCATAGCATAAAAGATCGTGTAGTTCGTTTGCTAGAGCTTTTCCAATGTCAAGTATCTTTTCCTTAGACCATGAGATCGTGCAACTCCTGGATACCGTAGGAGTGCTTTGGGTGTACCAAACGTCACAACGTAACTGGGTGACTATAAAGGTACACTACGGGTATCTCCGAAAGTGTCTGTTGAGTTGGCACGGATCGAGACTGGGATTTGTCACTCCGTATGACGGAGAGGTATCTCTGGGCCCACTCGGTAATGCATCATCATAATGAGCTCAATGTGACTAAGGAGTTAGCCACGGGATCATGCATTACGGTACGAGTAAAGTGACTTGCCGGTAACGAGATTGAACAAGGTATTGGGATACCGACGATCGAATCTCGGGCAAGTAAAGTACCGATTGACAAAGGGAATTGTATACGGGATTGATTGAATCCTCAACATCGTGGTTCATCCGATGAGATCATCGTGGAACATGTGGGAGCCAACATGGGTATCCAGATCCCGCTGTTGGTTATTGACCGGAGAGGCGTCTCGGTCATGTCTGCATGTCTCCCGAACCCGTAGGGTCTACACACTTAAGGTTCGGTGACGCTAGGGTTGTAGAGATATTAGTATGCGGAAACCCGAAAGTTGTTCGGAGTCCCGGATGAGATCCCGGACGTCACGAGGAGTTCCGGAATGGTCCAGAGGTGAAGAATTATATATAGGAAGTCCAGTTTCGGCCACCGGGAAAGTTTCGGGGGTTATCGGTATTGTACCGGGACCACCGGAAGGGTCCCGGGGGTCCACCGGGTGGGGCCACCTATCCCGGAGGGCCCCATGGGCTGAAGTGGGAAGGGAACCAGCCCTTAGTGGGCTGGGGCGCCCCCCCATGGGCCTCCCCCTGCGCCTAGGGTTGGAAACCCTGGGGGTGGGGGCGTCCCACTTGACTTGGGGGGGAAGTTTCCCCCCTGGCCGCCGCCGCCCCCCCCTTGTAGATGGGATCCAGGGCCGGCGCCCCCCCAGGGGGCCTATATATAGTGGGGGGAGGGAGGGCAGCAGCACCACAGCCCCTGGCGCCTCCCTCTCCCCCTGCAACACCTCTCCCTCTCGCAGAAGCTTGGCGAAGCCCTGCCGAGATCCCCGCTACTTCCACCACCACGCCGTCGTGCTGCTGGATCTCCATCAACCTCTCCTTCCCCCTTGCTGGATCAAGAAGGAGGAGACGTCGCTGCTCCGTACGTGTGTTGAATGCGGAGGTGCCGTCCGTTCAGCACTCGGTCATCGGTGATTTGGATCACGGCGAGTACAACTCCATCAACCCCGTTCACTTGAACGCTTCCGCTCGCGATCTACAAGGGTATGTAGATGCACTCCTTTCCCCTCGTTGCTAGTATACTCCATAGATGGATCTTGGTGATGCGTAGGAAATTTTAAAATTCTGCTACGATCCCCAACACCACCTCCTGGGCTGCCCTCTCTCTCCCCTCAGGCCCACTAAAGCCCAATACTTCCCCGGGGGGTTCCGGTAACCCCTCCGGCACTCCGGTTTTATCCGAAACTTCTCCGGAACACTTCCGGTGTCCGAATATAGTCGTCCAATATATCAATCTTTATGTCTCGACCATTGAGAGACTCCTCGTCATGTCCGTGATCATATCCGGAACTCCGAACAACCTTCGGTACATCAAAACATATAAACTCATAATAAAACTGTCATCGTAACTTTAAGCGTGCGGACCCTACGGGTTCGAGAACTATGTAGACATGACCGAGACACCTCTCCGGTCAATAACCAATAGCGGAACCTGGATGCTCATATTGGTTCCCACATATTCTACGAAGATCTTTATCGGTCAGACCGCATAACAACATACGTTGTTCCCTTTGTCATCGGTATGTTACTTGCCCGAGATTCGATCGTCGGTATCTCGATACCTAGTTCAATCTCGTTACCGGCAAGTCTCTTTACTCGTTCCATAATACATCATACCGCAACTAACTCATTAGTCACAATGCTTGCAAGGCTTATAGTGATGTGCATTACCGAGTGGGCCCAGAGATACCTCTCCGACAATCGGAGTGACAAATCCTAATCTCGAAATACGCCAACCCAACAAGTACCTTTGGAGACACCTGTAGAGCACCTTTATAATCACCCAGTTATGTTGTGACGTTTGGTAGCACACAAAGTGTTCCTCCGGTAAACGGGAGTTGCATAATCTCATAGTCATAGGAACATGTATAAGTCATGAAGAAAGCAATAGCAACATACTAAACGATCGAGTGCTAAGCTAACGGAATGGGTCAAGTCAATCACGTCATTCTCCTAATGAGGTGACCCCGTTAATCAAATGACAACTCATGTCTATGGCTAGGAAATATAACCATCTTTGATTAACGAGCTAGTCAAGTAGAGGCATACTAGTGACACTCTGTTTGTCTATGTATTCACACATGTATTATGTTTCCGGTTAATACAATTCTAGCATGAATAATAGACATTTATCATGATATAAGGAAATAAATAATACTTTATTATTGCCTCTAGGGCATATTTCCTTCACCTCGAACCCGGGGGGTTGCTTGACATATACCAACTCATTAATAGGACCATTAAGGAAAGCACTTTTCACATCCATTTGTTGCAACTTAAAGTTGTGATGAGAAGCATAAGCAATCAACAAACGAATGGATTCAAGGCGAGCAACGGGGGCAAAGGTTTCACCGTAGTCGATACCCTCGACTTGGGAGTAGCCTTGTGCCACCAACCTTGCCTTGTTGCGAACAATGGTCCCATGGGCATCTTGCTTGTTCTTGAATATCCACTTGGTTCCAATGACATTGTGGTTCCCCGTTGGCCTTGGCACCAATCTCCACACCTTGTTGTACTCGAAGTTGTTGAGTTCTGCATGAATGGCATTAAGCCAATCCGGATCTTCGAGCGCCTCATATACCTTTGGGGGTTCAACACAAGAGACAAACGCGTGATGTTCATAATAGTTTGCCAATTGTCTACGAGTGCTTACCCCCTTTTGGATGCTCAAGCACATTCTTCATGAGATGACCCTTGGTGGAGAGCTTGGAGGCAATCTTGGCGGCACGACGCTCCAATTCCTCCTCGGGGGTGAGACGAGGAGCAGTCACTTGATCATCTTGAGCGCCGTCTTGAGCTTGTTCTTGATCTTGAGCTTGCTCTTGATCTTGAACTTGCTTGGAGGAGAGAACTTGACCTTGGGCATCACATGGTGACTGAACACCGTCTTGAGGTTGATCTTTCCCTTGGTCATGTTCATTAGGTTGAGGGCCTTCACTTTGTTCTTCAGAAGCGTGTGGACCTTGGGTTGGTGATGGCTCCACTTGAGTGGAGCATTGTCCTTCTCCTTCGGCCACAAGGGGTTCCTCGATGGGTAGGATAAACCCAACTCCCATTCTTCTTATTGCTTGAGGAGGAATTTCATCACCTACATCACAAGTGCCACTTTGCTCCACTTGGGAGCCGTTATTCTCATCAAACTCCACGTTACATGTCTCCTCAATAAGTCCCGTGGACTTATTGAGGACACGGTAAGCATAAGAGTTTGTAGCATAACCAACAAATATGCCCTCACAAGCTCTAGCCTCAAATTTAGTCAAACGAACACCTTTCTTGAGAATGAAACACTTCCACCCGAACACCCGAAAGTACTTGAGGTTGGGCTTGTTACCGGTGAGTATCTCATATGGAGTCTTGTTCAAGCCCTTTCGGAGGTAGAGCCGATTGGATGCATGACACGCGGTGTTGATGGCTTCGGCCCAAAAGTTGTATGGAGACTTGAACTCCGCCATCATGGTCCTTGCCGCATCCATCAACGTCCGGTTCTTCCTCTCCGCTACACCATTTTGTTGAGGGGTGTATGGTGCGGAATATTGATGCTTGATCCCCTCATCACTAAGAAACTCATCCAAGGTGTAGTTCTTGAACTCGGTGCCGTTGTCGCTTCTTATAGTCGAGATCTTTGCATTGTGTTGACGTTGGGCTTCATTCGCAAAGTCAATGACGGTTTGTTGGGTCTCGCTCTTCCTCTTGAAGAAATATACCCACATGTATCTTGAATAGTCATCCACAATCACCAAGCAATACTTTCTACCCCCAAGATTATCAAAGGATGGAGGCCCAAAGAGATCCAAGTGAAGGAGCTCCAAAGGCCTCTTCGAGTAAATGATAGTCGTGGGAGGGTGAGCCTTCTCATGTAGCTTTCCTTTGATACAAGCACTGCAAGCACGATCTTTAGCAAAACTAACATTTGTTAGTCCACGAACATGGTCCCCCTTAAGAAGACTTTGCAAAGATCTCATATTGACATGGGCTAGCGGCGATGCCAAAGCCATCCCACATCAACTTTAGCCATTAGGCATGTCGCGGTCTTAGTGGGTCACTCCGAAAAGTTGATCACATAGAGACCGTTCTCGACATGCCCAACGAAGGCTACTTTAAGAGTCTTGCTCCACAAGAGGGCCACGGTATCAATATCAAAGAATGTGGCAAAACCCATGATTGCAAGTTGACAAACGGAAAGTAAATTGTATGCAAGGGACTCAACAAGCATGACCTTCTCGATCGTGAGATCATGAGAGATGACAACTTTGTCGAGTCCCAATACCTTAGAAGACGAGGCATCACCCCACTCGACATTGGTGGGCATGGATGGAATCTTGTGCACGTCCACCACCAAGTCCTTGCTTCCGGTCATATGATTTGTAGCTCCACTATCGAGCAACCATGATCCCCCACCAGAAGCAAACACCTACAAGAGATCAATGCTTGGTTTTAGGTACCCATTTTGTAATGGGTCCTTTGATGTTAGTGACAAGGGTTTTAGGAACCCAAATAGACCATTCAATGTACTCATAAAGAGAACCAACAAATTTGGCATAAACATGCCCATCACTAGCACGACATAACACATAAGAAGGGTTAAAGTCGCCGGCTTTGTTGGGAGGGGTGGCATTGCCCTTCTTGACACCACCACCCTTCACATTGTTCTTCTTCTCCTTGGAAGCACCCTCTCACTCCTTCACAAAAGTTTGCTTGAGGGGAGGAGGTCGTTTGGTCTTGTCATTCTTCTTCTTGTTCTTGGGCTTGGGTGCGAACCCAATTCCCTCCTTGGCCACAACTTCCTTTTGATTGCTCAAAAGGTCGTTGAGGTTCTTCTCACCTTGTATGCACGACACAAGTCCTTTCTCAAGTTGCTCTTTCAACTTAGCATTCTCCTCAACAAGATGCACATGCTCACAACAAGGGTTAGTAGCATTTGCATTATCAATTAACACCATATGAGGAAATGTGGCTTTCTCCTTGGTTAGCTTCACTTGGAGTTGATCATGAGACTCCTTGAGGCTAGCATGAGAACCCTTCAAGACTTTGTGAGCCTTGTCAAGTATGTCAAACTCCTCTTTGAGTCTAGCAAGGTCAACCCCAAGCTTGGCTTTCTCGGAATTGAGCACACGAGAAACAACAAGAGCATGATCAAGATCTTTCTTTAACTTAGCATGATCATCGTTGTGTGACTCCTCAAGAGCCAAACGAAGACCACGCTCTTCCTCAAGAGCATTGGAAAGATCCGAAATCTCATCGGCATAGTCTCGACTATGCCCCTCCATCTTAGAGATGGTATCTTCGTGAGCCTCGATCATGTCATTGGCTTCACCAAGTTGTTCCAAGAGAGCAACGAAGTGCTTCTTGGATTTACCCTTGAGTTTACCCATAAAGGACTCAAACTCATTCTCCTCCACATTAGATCCCTCATGTTCATCAATGCAATCCGTCAAAGAAGGATGATCAATGATGGTAGTTTTGATGTTGGGGGTTACCTTGTTGGTGGCTTTAGCCATGAGGCACTTGGCGATGATGCTCTCATTAGGAGAATCGAAGAGAGAGACACGTGGAGTCGTCGCAATGGCAACGGAGGCCATGGCAACCGACCCACCTTCTTCTTCATCATCATCATCCTCATTGTACTCTTATTATACCACCAAAGCCTTGTGAGGAGTCTTCTTGGTGAAGTTGCTCTTGTTGGGAAAATACTTGGCCTTGTCCTTTCGGATGAGCTTGCCACCATTGTCTTCCCTCTTCTCATAAGGGCACTCCGCAACAAAGTGGCTCACATTGCCACAATTATAGCAAGTTCTCACTCGTTGCTTGACTTTAGCGCCACTTGAGTTGCTCTTGTTGAAGTTGGGCCTCGTGTTCTTCTTGTTCCAAAATTGCCTAGAAGCAAGAGCCATGTGTTCATGATAGTCATACTTTGTATCTTCGGGGTTGCTCTCCTCTTCATCCTCTTCTTCTTCTTCAACATAAAACTTGGCCTTCAATGCAAGGTTGGGCTTCTTTGCCCTTTGGGAGCGAAGCACCGCATTGTCGGCGGTCTTGTCCAAGATGCTCATAGCCACAAACTCATCCAACACTTCACTTGAGGACAAAGTGTGGAAGTCCGGCCTTTGACGAATGACGGAGGACATGGCCTTGTGGTAGGGCATCATTTCCTTGAGGAATTTGTGCTTGATCCAATTGTCATCTGTGTCCTTGCTTCCATGATCTCGGAGTGAGACCGCGAGTTTGGTTACTCTCCAATAAAGCTCACGAGGTTCTTCATCCTCTTTCATTGCAAACTCATCGGCTTCATCTTGCACCACTTCATAGTTGGAGCGTTGAATGCTTGCGCTTCCCCGGTAGAGGGAAACAACTTGGTGCCATGCATCTTTGGCCATGGCATAGGGCCGGAGATGAGGAAGATCTTCGGGTGGAATTGCATCTTGGATGATGAAGAGAGCATTCTCATTGAATTGATTATCCGCGGCTTCTCGAGGAGTGAAGTTGCTTCGGTCATGCGAATAGAAACCTTCTTCAATGATTCTCCAAAGATTAGTATTCACATGATTTAAATGACGCTTGAACCGATATACCCGAGAATCAAAGTCCTCATTTTTCACAATCTTAGGAGGAGGACCGACATGATTTAAGTGAGTAGAAGGAATCGGTCCACCATAAACAAGTGGAGGTTCCACATGGGCAAAGATGCCGGTGCCATTTTTACCACTAGAGGAAGGGGCTTTTTCACTAGTAGCTTCCCCCTTGTCGGAGTTAGCATCCGTCACCTTGTTAGTGGGATCACCCACTTTCAACGGTACGGTGGATAGTTTAAGCCCTTCAATGAATTTATTAAACATGCTTTCAACCTCAGTCGTCATGGAGGTTTTCAATGTGTCCAAGGCCACATTGAATTCCTCACGAGAGACCGTGGTTCCCCCATCGCCCGTAGACGAGAATGGATTCACACCGGAGTGCTCCTCCGCACCGTCTACGGTGTCAACCATACTCTTCAGACGGCAAACTCCTTAATAAAGAGACGAGGCTCTGATACCAATTGAAAGGATCGATATAGTTGACTAGAGGGGGGGTGAATAGGCAACTAACAATTTTTAGCTTTTCTTTACCAAATTAAACTTTGCATCAAAGTAGGTTGTCTAGATATGCAACTAGGTGAGCAACCTATATGATGCAACAACAACAAGCACACAAGCAAGCCAAAGGATAAAACACAAATGAACTTGCACAAGTAAAGGGATGAGATAACCAAGAGTGGAGCCGGTGGAGACGAGGATGTGTTACCGAAGTTCCTTCCTTTTGAGGGGAAGTACGTCTCCGTTAGAGTGGTGTGGAGGCACAATGCTCCCCAAGAAGCCACTAGGGCCACCGTATTCTCCTCACGCCCTCACACAATGCGAGATGCCGTGATTCCACTATTGGTGCCCTTGGAGGCGGCGACCGAACCTTTACAAACAAGGTTGGGGCAATCTCCACAACTTAATTGGAGGCTCCCAACGACACCACGAAGCTTCACCACAATGGACTATGGCTCCGCGGTGACCTCAACCGCCTAGGGTGCTCAAGCACCCAAGAGTAACAAGATCCGCTAGGGATTAGTGGGGGAATCGAATTTCTCTTGGTGGAAGTGTAGATCGGGGCCTTCTCAACCACTCCCGAACAAATCAACAAGTTTGATTGGCTAGGGAGAGAGATCGGGAGAAAATGGAGCTTGGAGCAACAATGGAGCTTAGGAATGGAAGAGGTAGTCAACTAGAGGAAGAAGACGCCCCTTATATAATAGGGAATCAAATCCAACCGTTATCCACTTAACCAGCCCGTGACCTGCGGTACTACCGCCCCTGACAAGCGGTACTACCGCAAGGCCACACATTGCTACCGCGAGTGACCGCGATACTACCGTTGCAACGGCAGGAACTAGGTCAGGCCTGAAGCACAGAGGCTGAGGGCGGTACTGCCGGAGGTGCGGTACTACCGCTCTCCCTTGCGGTACTACCGCAAGGCAGGAATGGCCTAGCCTGGGAAAGGCACGGATGAATAAAAATACATCCGTGCCTACTTCCGCTGAAAAACAATCGATGCAAAAATCCGACACGGTACTACCGCACAAGGCATGCGGTACTACCGCGCAGGGAGCGGATGTAAAAAAATACATCCGCCCCTACTTCCGCTCATGTGCCTGTGCCAGACCAGAACTCACGGTACTACCGCGCGCATGGGGCGGTACTACCGCGTAGGGCGCGGACGTAAAAAATTACGTCCGCCCCTACAGCCGCACGAGCAGCTGAGTCTGGTCTGAGGCCACGGTAGTGCAGCTCCGTAGGAGCGGTACTACCGCGGGCGCCTACGGTACTACCGCAAAGGCTTGCGGTACTACCGCAAGGGCCTGCGGTACTACCGCAAGGGCCTGCGGTACTACCGCTCCGTAGAGCAGTACTACCGCATGCCCCAAAACAGCAACACTTAGGAATCCTTCTTTTTGCATAGAAATGAGGTGAACGGAGAATGCTCCAAAGTGCAAGGGGAAAGGTGGTGAAGGAAGAAAATGTGTACGTGAAGATTCCACCCGAACCTTTCCGAAGCGGACCCCCTCTTAATAGTACGGCTTTCCTGCGACTCAACTCCACCGAAAAGAAACGTAGAAAACGCCGTCTTCAATAGTCTTCGAGGGGCACCAAACCATCTTGTGCCTAGCGATGAAACATCTGAAAAACTCAAGGCACGCGATTAGTCCGCAAAAGCATTGTCATCAATCACCAAAACACCTTAGGGATAAATATGCCCTTACACCGTGACACTCCAGGATATTGCTATGATCACCGGTCTTCCTATCGAGGGGAATCCTCTATGTATGAACACCGATTCTGATGGGTGGCACGCGCAGATGCATGCCCTTATCGGTATGGTTCCTCCGGAGCCTTGGGAACCAGAAGCAGAAGACAAGAAGAAGGAAAGAGTCATAGCCGGTGCTCCTTTCGGTTGGATTGCATGGAACTTTGGTACTTGCCCCGAGGAAGCTAATGAGGATGAGGTCAAGACATATGCTCGTGTCTACATGTGGTACGTTATATCCAGGACTATGTTTGCTGATGGCACAGGCAAGAATGCTCCATGGATGTGGCTGAAGGCGTTGACCGTCTTCGATAGCAAATGGAGTTGGGGTTCGGCGACACTGGCTTACTTGTATAGACAGATATGAAGTTGTTTATTTTTTACTTCATTGCTACATTATCAATGCGATCTTCCTGTTAATTCAACCATTTTCTCTTCTATGTGCAGTTGGACGAAGCCTGTTGTAGGCCATCTGAAGGTATTGGTGGTTGTATGCTCGCACTTTCCATATGGAGTTGGGAGCGTTTGCCGGTTGGACGACCGAAGACAGTGAAGTACGAGGATTGGGACGACAAAGACGACCCACTATGGCTCCCCACTTGGGCTTACAAGTGGGATGTGTTAAATGAGACGACGGATGATCCCTCGGTCATGTACAAGTTGTACAAGACTGAGCTGGACATGATCACGGCTGAGCAGGTGACTCGACATTGCATAAGTGATTCTCATGCTTCTATCATAACTCCAAATCAATTTTGCATTCTATGCTATTTTGCAGGTGGAATGGGAGCCGTATGGAAGTGGGGATAGTTTTGGTAACCCTATAGAGTTCAGGTTGAATCCGATGTGCACTAGGGATAGGGATCTTTGGCATATGCGGTGCCCACTCATATGCAACTGGGCGGTTGAGCTTCACCTGCCACATCGGGTGTACCACCAGTTTGGTTTGTTCCAGCCACACCCGCCGGAGTGGAAGGACACATACAAGTTGCTACACGCGTAACATATAATTAACCTTGAGCACTTAGCAGCTTCTCGGCGGTTTCGATGGTGCTAATATTCTGATTCTAACTTGCAGGTTGGATAGGAAAAAGCAGCGGAAGATCAAGGATTGGGCCAAGCATCACAGGAACTATGTCGTACAGTTCGCGCTTAGTGTGGAGCAAGCTAAGGCTGGAAAACGAGCCCAGCTTCGTGAGCACTGCCCGATGGCGTTCAACAACTATCTCACATGGTTTCTTGCAAGTACCCGTGTGGAGGTATGCAAGCCGGCGTATAATGAGGAGATTTTGGAAGATCCCACCGTTTTCGACGAGCTAACCCAGCACGAGTACAACGCATTAGTCAGGAAAGGCAACTCAGTCCCTTCAGCTCCAATGATGAACTTTGTGGTATTTGCCGTTTTTGCTTTTCCATTCGCATTATTCACATTTTCGCTTCCCTGACACGTTAATGTCGTTTCTGTTCATAGCGTGCCCAGATCAAGAAAGCAGCTGATGAGACCGAGACTATTCTGGAGATAACCCCGGTTGGGAAAGGCGATGGGGAAGGTGCACTACGAGCATTCATTAAAGTTCACGTGTCCTTCAAACTACCACTTAACATGTGTTGCTACGTTCGATAGCTAATTCACTTGTACATGTTGCAGCGCCAGGGCCAAAAGTTAAGGCGACTATCAAACCTTTTTGGTTGTCGTGACCCCGAGTATGTATCACCAGAACGGTCTAGGTCGGCGACACCATCAGATCCCACTTCTGGCCATGGTGATCCTTTGGATGATGAGGATGTGGGTGTGGTCACCCAAGAGGTATGGCATGAGCATATATTGAATTATTGATGCATTGCTAACTTTATCCTCACACATGGTCTTTTCCATATCTTTTGTCGTTGTAATAGGATCCTGATGATATGACCTTGGGGACCTATCAAGTTCGGTCAACATACGAGTTAAAGCCTAGGAAGGGAATCAATAAATACACACCTGAAGACTTCACCCAAAGAGTCAAAAGGATGGCCGGCACCTTGCGGATGGCGGCTTTGTATGACTATGTGGATGACACGGAGGAACCGGAGCCGGAGGCAGAGCGTGTTGCTCTTCCT
The DNA here is from genome assembly GCF_018294505.1 of Triticum aestivum. Taxonomy (NCBI): domain Eukaryota; kingdom Viridiplantae; phylum Streptophyta; class Magnoliopsida; order Poales; family Poaceae; genus Triticum; species Triticum aestivum. Next base: position 514,209,037 of record NC_057799.1, read on the forward strand.
AGGAAGGCGAAGAAGATAGCAAACAGGAGGGGGGAGCCAAAAAGCGGACAAGGAACTAGTCGTCGTCCTCTATTTGTTATGTAACTCGCCTAGTGGGCGTTTTGCTTATGTTGAACTTGTCATGTCGTTGAACCTGGAGCGGTGGTAGCTAAGAAATGTTGTCTTTGTTGAACCTGAAAATGTTATCTTTGTTGAACCTGAAAATGTTGTCTTTGTTGAACCTGACATGACCCAGTTAATCTAAGAAATGTTGTCTTTGTTGAACCTGACATGACCCAGTTATTCTGTGATGCATGCCTGAAAATGTGCCTGACATGACCCAGTTCGAGGGACAAAAAAACACTAAGTGTTGGTGTGGCGCCTAGCACAGAGGCGCCACATCGTATAGTGCAGCGCCCCAGAGCTAGGCGTTGCACTATACAATGTGGCGCCTAGCCTGGAGGCGCCACACCAAGACTTAGGGATTTTTTCGCCCCAAAATGGATGCAACTTTCTGTTGCTCTTTGGACAACCCTTCCCAGTCGTGCAACGCCTCCAAGCTATGCGTCGCACTAAGCAATGCAACGCCTAGCTCGGAGGCGTTGCACGCGCGGGAAGAGCTGTCCAGAGAGCAACAGTTTGCAAGTTACAGACTGGTGTGGCGCCAAGCTTGGAGGCGCCACATCGTATAGTGCAATGCCCCAGAGCTAGGCGCTGCACTATACAATGTGGCGCCTCCAAGCTAGGCGCCACACCAAGACTTAGCGATTTTTTCGCCCCAAAATGGATGCAAACTTTCTATTTCTCTCTGGACAGCTCTTCCCAGGCGTGCAATGCCACCGATCTAGGCGTTGCACTAAACAGTGCAACGCCTAGCTGGGAGGCGTTGCACGCCTGGGAAGAGCTGTCCAGAGAGCAACATAAATTTTGCAAGTTACAGACTTGTGTGGCGCCTAGCCTGGAGGCGCCACATTGTATAGTGCAACGCCCCAGAGCTAGGCGTTACACTATACAATGTGGCGCCTCCAGGCTAGGCGCCACACCAGTCTGTAACTTGCAAAATTTCTGTTGCTCTCTGGACAGCTCTTCCCACGGCCAAGTCCACCACCAAGGCCAAGACCATCACCACGGCCAACACCACCACCACGGCCTAGACCACCACCATGAGCTCTACCACCACCACGGCCTCTTGTAAGTCCTAGTTGTCGACCTCTTTGTTGCCTAGATCCTCTTTGGCTACCACTTGGTTGGCTACCATTTGGTTGGCTTGGCACTTGTTGGCTACCACTAGGTTGGCTACCACTTGGTTTCCTTGGCACTTGTTGGCTACCACTTGGTTGCCTTCGCACTTGTTGGCTACCTCTTGGTTGGCTTGGCACTTGTTGGCTACCACTTGGTTGGCTTGGCACTTGTTGGCTACCACTTGGTTGGCCCCCTTGTGTAGCTCCTTGTTGGCTTGTGCTAGCATCATTTTTCTTGGACCTTTTCCTTGGTTTCGTACATTTTCTTTTGTTGTGGCCATGACCTTTGCATTGCCCACAACGGGAGCTCTCACGAGGCTCTTGGAATTGGTCGTTGCCCGCTTCGCGGCGGCCATCATGGCCCCATCCGTCCATGTTGCCTCTAAGACGCTTTGTCTTACGTCTACCCCGTTTAACAACCTTCAACTCCGGATCCGGCCATAGTTGAACTCCATGGTACTCTGGCCATTGTGATTGGTCAAAGTATGGGTAAAAGCGGGGAGCCCATGTTTTCTTGAACGTCATGATTGAGAACTCCGACTCCCTCACGGTGAGGGGGTGATTGATGTCCACATTCCTAACGCGACCGGCGGTATACAAGTGTGAGCATGGGAGATGAAGCAACAATGGCCTCCCGCAAGAGCAATCACAACGTGTTAACGACACCTTGAAAGCCCGACCTCCATGTTGGCGGCCATCGTTTGTGGTTCCTCCTAGCTCTTTCACTTCGTACTTCCACTCTTCGTTGTCATATAGTATAGCTTCTTCTAAGTCCGCCTTCCGTGATTGAAATTCCAACCATTCATCAACCTTGGGTGGGAACTTGTACTTGTACTTGCGCTTGTTCTCACCCGCTATCTGTGCATCCGTTTCCATCGAGTACTTTAGAAAGTACGCATTCATCTTGTCAAATGTGTATTGAATTATTGCCGTCACGGGTAATCCACGTGCACCTTTGAGCACCTTATTGAAGCATTCGGCCATATTGCTTGTCATTTGACCATATCTCCGACCATCTTCATCAAAAGCACGTGCCCACTTGTTCCGGTATTGAATGTGCCTATTGAGAAAGTCTTGACCCCCGGGATCAAGTTTTTTGTGTGCGAGCAATTTGTTATACAAAGTGGCGAACCGCTTGTCGGAGAAAGCGAGACAACAATCTTGAAGATCATCGGCCAACTCCTTAAGGCCACATGCCCTATAGAAGTTCGAACAAAAGTGCCTCATGCACCATCGATGGTGCAACGGAGCATGCCTGGGAATGTCAATCTCCACCGCGTTAAGAATTCCTGGATACCGATCCGATATGACACAAATTTCCCTTTGAGCGGGTAACACCTTCGTCCTCAAAAGATGCAAAAACCACTCCCAGTTGTCATTGTTCTCCACCTCAACCAAAGCAAATGCCAATGGCAACACACGGTTATTGGCATCACTTGCTATCGCAACCAACAAGGTGCCCTTGTATTGTCCGGTCAAGAACGTGCCATCAATGGCAATGACCGGCCTACAGCGTTCGAAAGCCCTCACGCATTGCTCGAACGCCCAAAATGCACGGCCAAATACTCGGACTTTCCTTCCTTCATGAACCGTTGTTTTTTCCCCATGAGGCTCGACCACATGAACCGTGCCCGGGTTTGTCGCGGCCATGGCTAACAACAACCTAGGGATTCGGTTGTATGCGTCTTGCTTCGCCTTCCATGCCTTGCCGTACTTCACCTTGTAATGAAAGATGGCTTTCACAAGGTCAATGACATGTTGGACGCTCATTGTTGGAAGTGTGGATATTGAGTTGGAGAGCCTGTAAGCGATGAACTCGGACGTGAGTTGTCTGTGGTCTTGGGACACAATCTTGCCATCCACCCTTTTTCCTCGGCACATGTGACTTGGCACACAACTCACTACGTGCCAAGTGGGACCTCCTTTCCATGGTCTTGCACGCACAATCCACAGACATATTTCATCTTCACATGCACATGCAACCGTGTAGCGCACATTGACGTCCGAGTTCACCACCTTGTGTGGACAATAATGCGTAACCGAGTAGTTGTCGAGCCACATCTTCAATTCCAAGAAGGTTTCGAACTTAGACCCTTTAGCAATCCAGTTCTTGTCGTCTTCCAAATCACGGTGAGAGCTTGGCGCCTAACCCCAAGAGATATACCTTGGCCACCATCTACCACGGCTTCATCCGCGAGACTAACCTTGAACAATGTAGTCCGATGATCCCGACCGAATACCTTCTCGAAAGCTTCGGCCTCCTTCACCGTGAACCCCTCCTCATCAACTTGTTCATCGGGACCTTCGTCATCCGAATCCGATGCATAGCCACGGGAATAAGGGATGGAATGGTCCATTGTCTCTTGCAAATGATATTTGTCGAGATCACCCACATTGTTGTCATGGAGATCAACTTCATTGTCATCGTCCGCATACTCATCATTCTCCTCTTGCAAAGCTTCATCTTGGTTGTTTGTAAACGGGCTCAATGTTGGCCTCACTTCTTGGGTCAAAAGAGGTTCAACAATTGCATCTCGCTTCAAAGGTGGGGGGCTACTAGCAACCAAAGGGGAGGGGTTCCGGTTCAAGTCCAAATGCAAACTTGAATCAACCTTCTTCGTTGCAAATAACTCAAGAGCCTTGACAAGTGATTCGGCCACCGTCTCCTTGTATGCAACCCAACGTTGCTCCGAGTTGACACGCATTGTCTTCCAACGGATGTGCATTCCAAAACCAACATTATACCTTCCCTCCAACTCAACGATATCACTAGGGTCCATCCAATTCAAATCTTTCCTCACTTGTTGCAAGAGCTCCGCATAGCTAGGACTACTATCAAACACCATGTCAAGCTCATCCGGGTCCGGTTCAATATTGCCTTTCAAGAAGGCGTCTTTGTCCCCATGATGAACAAACACACATGTTCTTCCCATCCCTATAAGCATTCAAACAACACAACGTAACATTGCTTCCATGAGTACTAATCCAAGGATTAACACGGAATACAAACACTAAAATATATATGAAACAACAACCCTAACCCTAAACCTAACCCTAACCCTAGCACCAACATAAGAACACCCATAAGAATAACCCTAACATACTAACAAGCCTAATCATAGGAAATTGGCAAACAAACATCTCACATCTCCATGCAAATCTCTAGATCCAAACAAAACTAGGGTTTCCCCAAACTAGCAACAATTGAGCAATTTGATAACATTACTTGGATGAAAACAAGGGGATCGGAGAAGATTACCTTGAGGGAGGGTTTGACTTCGAAATCCACGGACAAATTCTTCAAATTTGCAAGATTTAGGAGAGGATTTGAGAGGGGGGGAGAGGGGGAGAGGGGGCAAAGCTCGGGTTGGGGTGTGTGGGGTGGGGGAGTGGGGGAGGGGGGCCAGCCAAGCGGCTGGATAAGTCACAGTGCAGCGCCCGAGCGCTAGGCGCTGCACATTACATGTGTGGCGCCTAGCTCGGAGGCGCTGCACTGATGGGTGCGGGCCCAGGGGCTGCCACGGTGGACAGAGGTGCAACGCCCCAGAGCTAGGCGCTGCACCGTAGGGTGTGGCGCCTGCGTGTCGGGCGCCACACAAAAAGGTCAGCGACGTGAAATAGTTTCGCGGGCAGTTCATTCTGTGATTTGAATTCGTCCCGAGGTCAAAATTGTCAAATTTGCTGCCGGTGGACATAGGGCAGCAAAGCAAGGATGACAACAAATCTAATAATGAAAGAGGTGTGAATGCTAGACTGGCAAGAAAAGAAAGGAGCCAGGATGGCAGGTTTGTTTGATGATTGTAGCACTTTAAACACTACTTGCATCATTGCACCTGTTCCAAACCGGGCTTGATCAGGGCTCAGCCCGATCCTGCATCCACCAATGGTCAACAACACTACGACACGTCAACCATTATTATTTGGTATTATATTTAGTTTCTTTACGACCTTGTACTCCCAACGATTACTAAGTATTTGTCTTTTAGAGATTTCAAATGGACTACCACATACGGATGTATATAGACATATTTTAGAGTGTAGATTCACTCATTTTGCTCCGTATGTAGTCACTTGTTAAAATCTCTAGAAAGACAAATATTTTAGGAACAGTGTGAGTAATTTTTTTAAAGGAAAATACTACCTTGTAAATGAAGTTGTTGTAGGTGGAGGTGAGCTCATTCTCCACTCCACCCAACCTCTCTCATCCATGTAAGGCCCACTAGATCCTTCTGGCTTGTGAGAGTTAATTACCCACTGCCCTTCAGTCTCCCTCATTCATCCGAATCCATGAGACTCTCTACTTGGGAAGAAGAAGATAAGCAATAAAACAAGGAGTAAAGAATAATGCAATTAGGGAGTCTCAAACCTCACGCTTGCCTCTGCATGTAGCTTGAACAAACCAGTAAGCGACCACCTCACTCTTGTTTTGAATGAATAAGTATTAAAACTACATTTCAATGCCTATTTATTTACCGCGACACGAATCAACTAAACAATCCACCATTCTACCCTCTCCCCCTCCTTCGGGTCTCCTCCCCTATTTGCGCCCTCCAACCGCCGCTCCTTCTCTTAATCTATGGCATTCTACCTTCCGAATTTCAAAATCTTGGAATGGCTCCGCTGCTATAAATCTTGCACCGATGCTCCCATGACTATGCAATTACACAAGTGCGGTGTTGCACGCTTGTTTGAGTTTTTCTTTGCAGTGTTGCAAGTTCATTGGTTGTTGTCTACCACTAATTCAATACAACTCAATTAAAATACTTTATCTATAGGCACGATCCTTCCTGTACGACAAGTGCCCGATACTACAAATCAATCCGTTTATATGTTGTTCACTAACACATCAGACGGTGCATAGGAATTGCTCGTACACCTATCGGATGCACACAATTTGATACATAGGATAATCGTTGCTAGACTAGAGTTAAAAGCAACTATATGATACAAACTCATGAAGACTCAAAAGCATCGGTTGGTCACAATTTTTTTCAATAAAAAAAGCTGTAGCATCGGACTACTCCAAGTTTGTGTGGCGGGCCCTCATCTGGGCCGGGCTTTGGCCCAGAACACCCGCGAGCTCGAGCACCACCATCTCGAACAGCACAAACATGGCCCCCTCGTACAGGCTCCCCATCGGCAGCTTCGCCTGCGCCGCCGCGCCATCCTCGTCGTCAGCCATGGTCTGCGCGGGGAGGTGGGCCACCACGTCGGCCTGGCGCCCAGGGAAATCTCCCTCCGGCCTCGCGGTGAGCAGCACGACGCGCGCGCCGGCGCCTCGCGCCACGCCGCAGATGGCGTCGACGGTGGAGAACGCGCCCGGTCCCGCGGAGGCGACGAGGAGGTCTCCCGATAAGGCGGGCGGCGCCGTGACGTCGCCGACGCAGTGTGCGGTGAGGCCGAGGTGCGCCAGGCGCATGCAGAGGGCGCGCATCATGAGGCCCTCGCGCCCGACGCCGTGCACGAACACGCGGCCTCCCCGGGAGGACGCGGCGGCGAGCTCAGAGACTAGGACGGCGCGCGCCGGGGGGTGCGCGGATGGCGCGGCGAAGACGGCCGCGATCTGAGCGCATATGGCGGAGGCGTCGGCCAACGCCGGGGAGGCGGCACCGCGGCCGCTCATCGTACAAGACTACAAGTTTATCTTATCCGCAGCTCTCGTGGAGTGGTGGAGCACTGGGCTCCTTTAGTCAACGGCCTCAGCCCTTTGGATGCGGTTGATGGGGTATCATCACAAACTTCGGCCGCGCTTGGCATGGGGTATTTTTACCAGCTCAAAACCAAGTGTGGACCCGTATTACGCAACTGTAAAATAAATAGGGCACGTCTAGATGTGCTCTAATTATTGCACATCTAAGACCCCGTTCGGATCCTCTCCTGCTCCCAGCTTCTAGGCTCAGCGCGTGGAGCTGTCCCGAACGCGGCAACTCCAAGAAGCTGGCTTCGCGGAGCACACGACCCTGCCAGTGCAAAAACGAGAAGCTAGTCGAACCCAGCTCCCAGCTTCCAGCTCAAAACGAGAAGTTGGAGTTCGTTGAAATTACATGGGAATGCCACCACTAAGTTGCGTACCGGTTCGATCTATTTCCTCCCGAGCTCCTGTACGAGCCAGCGAGTAGACGTGGACCCTTCCACACCTTTCGCTCCGAACTGGGCCGGCAGCCCATGTCACCACCTGCGTTCCCTAACAGCTCATGCCCGTGTAGCCCAGCGCCAGCCCATGCAACGGAGGGAGAAGCTGGCCACAGCCTCCCGAACACACGCAGCACCTCACGGGAAGCTGGAAGCTGGAGACGTGGATTTCATGAACCTGGAGGACTTCCGGACGGGGCCTAAGTGAGTGAATCAAGCATAAAGAGGAAAAGAATAAAGAAAAAGAAAACACCCACACAAATCTCAACATAAGATCAATGACATAGGCCTTAGATGTGAAATACTTATGACACATCTATATGTAATTTTCAAAATTGGGACACATATATGTAATTTTCAAAAAAGAAAAATGTATGCATACCGATGTTCATGCAATTGTTCGATCTATATATATACTCCTACCTAATAATAAAAAGAGGTGTGCTTCTCTTATTTTTTGGTTCATTCACCATACTATTTTTAAAATAAAACTATAAAACTACTCGAGGTGGTACGAATTATTTGTCGAGGCAGGGAGCTTCTATATGTCGTGCCCCACATAGGGACGGCTCTCGACTGGGCCGTTCCATTAATCGCTGAAACAACGAAAAAATCAGTGAAAAAAGTGAGCGCCCACGTGGGATCTAACCCTGTAAGGGCTCGTCGTTCGCAAGATGAGTTGATGAGCTTCAATATTAATTAGGAGGACCGCGTGTTATAACAGCGTGCAGCCACTACCATATCTAAACTGCGAAAAAAATCACTGAAAACAAATTTGCCAATGCGGGGGATCGAACACTTCACCACCCACTTGTCCGGCTCATCATTCACCGCATGAGCTGATGAGCTTCAATATTTAATTATGAAAGGCGGATTGTAAGAACTGGAGCAACGACCAGACATAAAATATTGTTTTCAATTTTGAAATGCGTTTTTTCATTTGTTTCTTTATTGGTTTTTCTTTCCTTTTTCTCTTTTTCTACCTTTTTTCTAAAAAAAAAATTCGAAAACTATTAGCATTCTGAAAAGAATTCAAAAAATATGCGTTTTTTCTCAACAAACTGTTTGCAATGACATAAACTGTTTGCTTTTCAACATGTTCGGAAATTTAAAAATTGTTTGGATTTTCATTAAATGTTCCAATTTTCAAAAATTGTTTGGAATATAAAAAATTCTTTGCATTTGTTTCCAATTTTTTTGAAAAATAGCAAAAATTGTGCATATTTGCAAAAAAAAAATCGCAGGTGCCAAAAATTTTCGGTCTTGAGTTTGTGGGAAAGTTTCAAATGGGAACATTTTTTGTCATTCTGAACAATGTTTCTAAAACACGATTTTTTCAAAAAAAAAGCCAAACAATTTTTTTAAATGTCAAAATTTTTTAGTTTATGAACAAAAGTTAGAAAACCTGAAAAATTCTTGAGAAACACAAACATCTTTTGAAAAACTATAACATTTTTTTAGTTTTTGAACAAAATTTTAAGAAAACCTTAACAGTTCAAAAACATGAACATTTAATTCTGCGAGAGGCACAACCTCTCGGAAAGAGAGAGAAAAATGTGTTTTTTCTTCTTCCGCGAGAGGCACTGATTTACTTCACGTGGAGGGGCACAATTGTGCCTCTCAAAAATAGAGAAATAGTGGGAAAATGTCGTGCTTCCGGCTTTGTTTTTTTTGGATTTTTTCATGAAAAAAGGTTCCTCAAAACCTATGAACATGGGATCTAGTTTCGAAAATCTCGACACGAGAAATTCAATGGTGGAAACGGTTCGCGCTTTGTACGCGTGATTTAAGAGGTAAAACATTTTGAATAAACGAATCTACGAAAAAAAGGAAAAACTCCAAGGTTGCGACACATGCAATAAGCCACCTGCCGCATCCTAGGAAGATGTGAGTGAACTTTCCAAGGGGTACCCATGATTTCAGCCTTTTAGTCCCAAGCCCTGTTTGGCGCCTTAAGTGTCACTTAAAGGCCACTTGGCAACTATTGTGCACCTCCTCTTCACCTTGGGCTCGAGCCATCTATTTTTTTTTTCATTTTTAATAGTATAAAATTTGAACTAGCATTGGTTTTGGGGGACCTTCCAACGGACGTTTAGCTGTTTTTTGAACGGTTTTCTTTGTTTTTTGTTCAGCACGAGTTTTGCTCTTTTTTTATTTTTGTCTTCTCTTTCTTTTTTCTTCCTTTTATCTTTTTTTAAATGTGTGCATATCAATTTCATGAACTTTTCTCAAATCCCAATTTTGTTTTCCAAATTTCTCAAGCTTATTACAATTTTTATAAATTTGTGAAATTTTTGTTTACTATTCAAAACCCACAAACTTTTTCAAATCTGTGAGTTCTTTTTCATATCCGCAATATTTTCCTGTTTTTGCAAACTTTTTTCAACATCCAATAACTTTTTACTAAGCTGCACACTTTTTTTAAAAAAAATGCATTTTTTTTTCAAAATCCATGAACTTTTAAAATTTTATGAACTTTTTCATATATGTGCACTTTTTTGAAATTTATGAATTGTTTTCTGTATTCATGAACATTTTCCAAATTCATATTTTTTCCCAATATATATACATTTTTTTCAAAAAAATTGAACTTTTCATATTCAAGTTTTTTTAAATATGTAATCTTTTCAAATCCATGATTATTTTTCAAAAAATTGCTAATTTGTTTTCCAACGAATTTTTTCAGGACATTTTTACCAAAAGTCAGCCATCAACTGATCTATCTATCAACGCATCGGAGGTCCACCTGCCAACCAGGCGTAGCTAGACCAACCTAGTACGCGCAAGCGGGAGGTGTGTGGGGGGGGGGAGGGGGGAGGGCGGTAGTTGGCCTAACTATCTCTTAATGTGTTGGTTAGGAGCTCTCCATTTTTTCGCTAGGATACGTCCCCGTGCAAGCACTTATGATAGAGGCCCCGCTCGATCCTCTTTCTATTGGGGAAAATTGTTGGTAGAAAAACACATCATGAAAATTCATTAATTTACCTAGATAGTGTGAGAAAAAACAAAAAAAACACACATTTTGGCATGCTTAAAACACAAGAAAAAAGTTTCCATGTTCATGTAAAAAATCACATATATGTTCAAATGTCAATGTTTTGGCATGTTTAACATTCATGTATTAAAAATCATCTTAAAGTACGTACGAAAAGTTGCCATGTTAAATTGCCTACCCAAATGCTAGGTATGCCTTAGTAAAAACACAAAATGGTTGTTATGGTGTGTGTTATAATAAAAGTGCCATTCCATGTTCAAATAATTTGAAGTGGTATTAAAAAATTACCATGGTTTGCTCAAATAAATTTCAAATGATGTCTACAAATAAAATTGCCATAGTCCAAAAAAACAATTTACAAAAAAAAATCAATTTGACTTGGTATGCTAAAAAAATCAAAATGATGAGGTATGTACAAAAATAAGTTTGCCATGGTCGAAAAATATAATTTGCCATGTTACAAAAAATAAATTGCCATGGTACTAAAATAAATTTGCCATCATGAACACTACAAAAAGAAAGAATTTGCCATGGTCTAATAGTATAATTTGCCATGTTACAAAAAAACAATTCCATGGTACTGAAATAAATTTGCCATCCTGAAAAGTAACAACAACAACAACAACAAAGCCTTTAGTTCCAAACAAGTTGGGTAGGCTAGAGATAAAACCCATAAGATATCGCAGCCCATCATGAAAATTAAGAAAAGAAGAAATTTCCATGGCCCATAAATAAATCTAGGACGATGGTCTAGTAGGACCGTGGCCTTGATGACTTCTCGTTCGCGACAAAAAACGACATGTTGGTTTTGGCGCAAAGGTTACAAGGAATATTGGTGGTCTGACTCTTGGATCCATGGTTCTTTTGCTTGTGATGACTTCTTCTCAGTGGCGATGGTCAGTAGAACTGTGGTCTTGATGTTTCACATTTGCAGTCAACGATAGACTTTGAAGCAGGGCTATAGCAATCCTTGAGGCGACCTAATTGCTTTGGTTTGTTCTGAATTGGATCATGATGTTTTATATAGTACACCTTACATGAACACTATGGAACGACTATGTTAGTAGTCAAAATGTCCTCTAGGTTTGTGGGACACGAAGGGAAATCTAGTACCTCGATGATCTATAATGTTAGAAAACTAGTGACGGGCGACAATGGAGTGCCATGCGGCGGCGCACCATTGGTCCTATTGGGAGGAAGAATGCGGTCGGGCCAAGATTTCAATGTACTTTCTTTAATTTTTAGGGTTGTTTGTACAGCCAACTCCTATTTGATGCTTCACGCGCCGTTTAAAGGCAAATTAGTACAGCGCGCACACCCCCTCCCGCGATAGAACCTTTATGGGCCCGCCCATATAAGGCACTAGCGGGAAGCTCCTGTTCCCGGTTCTGTGAAGCTTTTGTCCCATTTTTCTTATTTCATGTTTTTGATTTTAGACCTTTTTGTTCTTTTTTTCTTTTACTTTTTTCTCAAATGTGTGAAATTTTTTGCAAGTAGAAAACTTTTTCAAATTCATGAACATTTTCAAAATCTGTAACATGTTTCAAATACATGAATTTTTTTGAATCCATGAATGCTTTTTCCAAATGCATGAATGTTTTTCAAATTCTCAATTTTTCCCAAATCTTATGGGTTTTTTAAATCCGCGAACTTTTTCCCAAGTCTGTGATTCTTTTCACAAAATTGATGAACTTTTAAAAAATTCACAACATTTTTTTTACAAAATCCATGAAGTTTTTCCAAATTCATGATTTTTTTTCATATTCATGAAGTTTTTCAAATCCAGGTTTTTTGATTTTTTTTTACAAAAGTCAAACACTCAACCATCAACCGAACGAACAAAGGACGAGCAACCTGAAGGAAGAGACATGTGACCGTGCAACCCTGTATTGGGCCGGCCCAAGCAAGTGGAGCGCAGGGTGGCGAGTTGGCGCACAAGGATGCTAGTGACAAAATCACTAATTGAGGAGTACTCCTTTCAAAGATCAGTTCCACCTCTTCGGGTTGCGACAAGTGGCGCGTTGCATGTGCGCATTTGTCGCAACCTATGAATTTTCCCTTTTTCATAGATTCGTTTATTCAAAACGTTTTATCTCATAAACCGTGCGTTCAAATGTTCAATTTTCACCATTGGATTCCTCGCGTCGAGATCTTCAAAACTAGATCTCATGTAATAGGTTTTGACGAACTTTTTTTCACGAAAAAACCGGACGGAAAAAAGACGGACGAAAAAACAACACCGGGAGCATGTTTTTTTCCTTTTTGAAAGCTTGCCGCGCCTCTCACGAAAGCAAAACCATGTCTCTTCCAGAAGGAAAAAATGCTTTTTTTCGTTTGTAAGAGGCACAACCGTGCCTCTCGTGGAAGCAAATCCGTGCATCTCGCGGAAACAAGACCGTACCTCTCGCAGAAGCAAAAAAACGTGTTATCTTTTTCCGTTCCCGAGAGGCACGGTTGTGCCTCTCGTGGAAGCAAAACCGTGCCTCTTGCGAAAGAAAAAAAATGCTTTTTTGTCGAAAAGCTAAGGAAGACCGGTAGAAAACTGAAAAGCCAAAAAAACAAAAAAAAACTATCTAAAAAGCCGAAAAATGTGTGCGGAAAATAGAAAAATCAAAATCCGGTGGGAACGACCAGAGTGTGACACTTGGCGGCGGCTGAGAGCGCGCTAGCCCACCCCAAGTGACCCTTGGGGAGGCTCCCGAACAAGTGCTCCTCAGTTAGTTGCTCCTTGCCATCGAGGGCAGATCCTGGCGCTTCAGGCGACCATTACTGTACATTTTGCAAACGGGCGCCTGAGGCCTCCAAGATCGGCCGGGCCATTTAGCTATTTTTTATTCTTTCTGTTTTATTTATTTCCGTGAACTTGTTCCAAAATTGGTAAAGTTTAATAAAACGATGAACTTTTTCAATTTTGTGAACTTTTTACAGAATTGATGATTTTTTTCAAAATCGATGAACTTTTTTAAAAATTGATGTTTTCTCACAAAAGTTCTACAAAACAGATAAACTTTTATTTTTCAAATTTGATAAACTTTGTTTTTCAAAATTTATGAACTCTTTTTATATTCATGAAATGTTTTTAAAAATCTGTGAACTTTTTTGAATTCATGACTTTTTTTTGTTTTTCCGATTTTTTCTTGCTTTTCTTTCTCAAATGAGAACGTGTACATGGGCCGGCCCACCAGCGCGGGCACGTGGGCGCCAGAGAGCTTCACTGGCGCCTGAAGCGTTGAATAGGAGGGTGTTTTTTCTTCTGACGACGAGGGCAGAGCCATTTAATCTTGTGGTCGGCTCCCATTTTAACGTGCAAGTAACATCGTGCCAGTAGTAAAAATCGGGGGCAACGGCAACATCAAAGGCAGAGCTCAGATCTCAATCCTCCTACTGCTTCAGTGTTTGCTATTTTTTTGTGAAGACAGGGTTTCGTTATTCGTACCGTACGCCGGGGGGTTCACATACACGCAGTGCACCCCTGTTTCTCCTTCACAGCTGGCCCAAATGAGATTTTTTTAGTAACGGCCCAAATGAGTTGCCTCACATGGCCACCCAAACGGTTCCGGTTCCTCGGATAGGGAGAGAGGTCCGTGGCCCCATAGGCAGAAACTCGAAACTGGCTGCTCAGATCCAAGAGGCCCTTTTCTCAACAAAAAAAAGATCCAAGAGGGCCGGACCACAAAACCGCAGACCCAACGTTTCGGCCATGAGAATCCCGCTAGAGCTAGCATTAAGCAATCGAAGTGGCAGTGCTCGCTGAAGGTCCCCCCTCGCGTTGTACTGGGCCGGCCCGTTAAGGGCGCGCAGTGCTAAAAATAGATAGAAGGCATTAAGCGATCGAAGCGGCAGCGGGTGATTCCTATATGACGCTCGTTAGCGTCAAATCTTCGTAGCTTCGCTGAAGAGCGGGACTTGTCGCTTCCACTTGGGCCGGCCCACGATTCAGATTCGCACCTGTTTCTTCGTTGCGGTTGTTTCTGTTTCTTCGATGCGGGATCATGCGAACCTTCGTGAAGGTTCCTGGCCGGTTTTGGGAACTTTCTAGAAGGTTCCCTGGACCTTTTTTTCTGTTTTGTTTTTACTAGGGTTTATTCTATTTTCGATTTTTTTTTCTTCCTTTTCTTTTTCTCTGCTTATTCCTTTCTTTCCTTTTTTTTCCTTTTTACTGTTTCTTTTCTCTGTTTTACATTTTTTTAGTATATAAAAGGTCCACCACGTATTAAAAGATGTTTATCGTATATTAAAAAAGTATTCACCTTATATTATTAAAAAAAGTTCATCATACATTAAGATATTGTTCACCTTGTATTTTAAACTTGTTCCGTATATCAAGAATTTGTTCAATGCATACTACAAAATGCTCATTGTGTATTTCGAAAACTTGTTCAGTGTATATCACAGAAATGTTCAATGTGTTTTTAAAATTGTTCAGCGTATATTACAAAAAAGTTCAATGTATATTTAAAAATTGTTCAGCCTATATAAAAAAATTGTTCATGTTTTCAACTTTTGTTCACTTTTTCAAAATTCGTGTTTTAGAAGTTGTTCGAGTTTTGATTTTTCTTCTCATGTAAAAAATTATTGGCTTTTCTGAAGGAAAATTGTTAACATTTTCCCAATGTGGAACTTTTTAAAAACGGGTCCGCCTCTGTAGCTATTACTTAAAACTTTTAGCATATCCTGCTTAATTTTCGTGAGTTTTTACATTTAGCGCTTACAAATGGGCCGGCCCGTTTTGCGTGCTCTTCAGCAAATGCTCTGCTGTTCGCCGCTCGCGAGCGTCCAATAGAGAAGAAAATAGGGTAAACTGGATTCGATCCAGGGTCAAGTGCAGCGAACGTAGCCAATAGGCTACACTCAAGATCATGTTATACTAGTTGGGCGCGCCTTACTTGAGGTATAAAAATAGCTGGGCGCGCCCAAATTTTCTTTTCTTTCTCAATTTTCTTCTACACTATTCGGGTTTCTTCCCTTTCTCAAGATCATGTTCAACATTTTTCGTATACTCATTCAACATTTTTAATACCTATTTAAACATTTTTAAATATTTTTTAACATTTTTAATATTTATTCAATATTTTTAAACACTTGTTCAGCATTTTTCAAATTCTTGTTCAACATTTTTTAATACCTATTCAACATTTTACAAATACTTGTTCAACATTTTTTGATTACTCATTGAACATTTTTAATACTTATTCAAAATTTTCAAACACATGTTCAATATTTTTCAAATACTTGTTCAACATTTTACAAATACTTGTTAAACATTTTTAAAATGTGTTTTCAAAGAGTGTTTTCTGTAATACACCAACACACATACACACACAAGGAGTCCATTTTCCTACTAATATATATACTTTTAAAATATAAATAAAAGTATAAATTTCTTGCATGGATGAAAAAAACAGTTCATGAAGTGAATATTCTACAGCCAACATAGTTCATGTTACCTTGATCTATTAGTAGAGCACGTTCCAAGCAGTAGTTGGGATGGCTAGCAGCAGCAGCTCATAAGAAGCGACCAGTGTTTGAATCCTGAAACAGGTTTTTTAGATTTTCGGTTTTATGCATTTACGCTGTATATAAAACCTCGCGGGCCGGCCCATCTGGGGCACCTCCCCGACGTGAGGCTTCTCATGCGCTCGCGTAAGGCTGGCCATAGTGAGGAGTATCATATATCACGCATATCTTTCCCTAACAATAAAGCACGGATTGACTCCTTGGGTTCACCGTCACAATACGCTTCTTCCTGTGAATTTACGCTTTCAATTTTTTTCACCTATATTATTTTCTACATCCGAGGTGATACTATTCATCTAAAAACGTTTACTTCCAGAATTTTATCCGTTCACGTGTGGGCCGCTTGCCCTGTCCACTTTGTTGGTCCGACTCCCTCGCTGTTATCGGCCCGTGTTGAATAGTCCCACCTTGCTCCCGTACAACAAATCCCACCGGTTTATATACTTTTACAGATTGGTTGTCAACAAGCCAAGCAACAGGAGCTCGATGAGATTGAACGGAACGGCAATGATTGCGCTGAGCAGAGGTCGATGCGGTGCCGTAAATTCACGAGCGAAGAAATACGGTAAGGATCGAAACAAGCAACCTACACGCATCCAAGCAGAGGAAAAGAGGGGCACCGGCCGGTATGGAGGCGGGCGGCGCAGAGGGAGGCCTGGCGATGTGGACAAGGGCCACGTAGTTGGGAGATAGCTCTCTCAGTGGGGTTTTTTGGTGGGGAGATTGCTTTTTTTTAATGGCTACCGACGAGAAGCTGCCGGACCACCGAGCCACCGATTGTAAATTTTTTTCTAGTCGAGCACCGATTGTAATTAATTGCTTTCATTTGTTGTTACCGTCATACTTTAATATTCATGACTACCACATATTATGAATATGTTATCAGATACAATAATTAAAAGTTAGCAAAATATTACAAATAAATATTTCTTGAGGGACAAGATATTTGGAGCTCATCGACTTGCTGACAATTAAAATTCCTCAACTCTGGATGTCACCGATCTTGTTGGCGAGACACGAAGGAGAGGGGGAGGGGTGAAGAGTAGAGAGAGAAAGTGACAACAGTACATCTTGCTCGCGTCCTGTTTTGCCCCGCACGCCAGTTGGGGGGATCACTCCCCTCCGTTTAACCATCTCTCCCGCAACTCTGCGTGCCCTAATCCTGATCACCAACGAGGCGAGATGATGATGTCCAGAGAAGTTGTCATGCTGGCGAGTGGGGTGTGCTCCTACTGCTAGCGGCAACATGTCAACAAAATAACGCCAAGCATTGTAAACTATTTACCTTCCAGACATCATATTTTTAAAGTGGAAAAGTATAGATATAAATTAATGTTAATAAGGATTCAGAGGGAGAGAAGAACAGTAGGGCGTGATAAATGGAAATAAGTGGACGGATGGGACGGGTAACAATGTATCCCGTTGCAACGTACGAGCATTTGTGCTAGTGATACTAGTGTATGATCCTACATCCATAGTTCATAGTATCATTGATTAGTATCATAGGTGGTCTTATTAATTGCCATGCAAAACACATAGTAGCATAACATTTATTATGATAAATATCTACTTATGTTACTATAACCCTCTTTCTTCTTTAATTGTGTGCTACATAAGCATATTTATGAGTCCCAAGGCATGATACCGTTTAGAGCCTAAAGGTAAATAGGGGCGCCCATGAGAATCCCAACCCCGCCGTACCGCCGGGCTGTCTCCCGCTGCCAATACATCGCCGAGACCATTTCCCCGGACCCGCGAGGCTTTTCCCCGCAGAACATATCCCTCACAGGATCTACTATCTACCACAGCCCTATATATCTTTCCGCAAAGTTTGCGCCAAAACAGCGGGAATCCAGAGAGAGGGATAAACAAATGGTGGCTTGCCAAAGCCGGAGCATCGCGGTGAACTTTTGATGCCACAATGCACAGCAAAGCAGGCGCACACTGCATCTGGCTAAATCCGGCAGTGCTGGCTTAGCTAACTACGTCGATCACGACGATAATAATAACCAATGCAGTGCACCCAGCTCCGGCTGCACTTGCACATGCAGGTAGGAAGAAAAAGGGCTTGTGCATTATACTCCAACTAAAACTGAATTAACGGGCCGTGATCATTTGCAACTTGCGGGCCAGTGAGGTCACGGAGTGCGTCGAGGCCCCCTCCCCGCGTTGAGCCTCGAACTAGACGAGCAAGCAATACTACAATAATGATACATGAGGGCTAATTAAACACAATCATTAGGCCGTGTCCTCCTCCCCCGTGCGGCGGCGCCGCGCCGCACCGGGCCCTCTCCGCCGGGCCTCCCTCTCCTCCCGCCGCCGCCACCGAGGGCATCGCAGGCTAAGCCTGCGGGCCGCGGCGGCGGCGGCGCCAATCTTCTTCGGCCGGTGATCGGATCTGGGTGGCGGCGACCCACTCCGGCCGATCCAAGGGCGATGGTGCAGGCCGGTGGCGACCAGGGTTGTCGTGCTGATGGCGGCGACGAAGAGATCACGTCGGCGGCTAGGGTGTCCGATCTGGATCCCATTCGGATCTTGATGGTGGTTCCTCGAGCCGTCATGCGCATCCTTTGTTCCGGCGCGGCAAGCGGCCTCTGGACTAGGCACGCGACACGAGGACGTCGGGGGCTCCGGCCCTCGGTGTGGAGGTGGTGGCCATCTTCTTCGCCGGAGGTGGTCGGCTAGATGGTTGTGGATTCTCGCATCCAGTCTCGGCGTACAGTGGGGAGACGGGGCTGCCGGTGAAAACCATGCTATGACTCGGGTCATGGCGGGCGATGGCGGCGTTTTCGCGTCGTTATCTTGTTGAAGACATCGCCTCTGCAGCTTCTGTCGACTTGCTTGCGCTGCTATGGGTGAAAACCTTGATCCGGAGTTTCCGGATCAGACGATGGCAGTGCTTTTGGGGCGTCGTTTTCCCTCATGGGGGCATCGTTTTTTTGAGCAACGGCTGGATGCAGGACCAGAGGACGGATTCTTTGGTGGAGCGGTGCGGCATCTCACTCATTGATGGCGGCGGGTCTCGGCGGCATGGCGCTGTGGTGACTCTGCGTCCGATGCGCGGAGATGGACTCGCGCAGGAGGGTGACGCGGTCTGTTGTCGTGGTGGCGTCGACGGCAGCTAGACCGGGCAAGGTAGATGCAGCAGTACAGCTCTGAAGATGGATTGGTGGCAGGTGGCTGCGGCGGCCTCAGACCCGGCAGGCGTCCTGGTTGAGGAGTGCGCCGGACTGGTAGGTGACCCATACCCGGCAGGCGTCCTAGGTGGGACCTCAGGTCTTAGATGTTAGGTTTGGCTCCGAGGTCTGTTTGGTACTAGGCCCAGACTATCAGCATCCCTTCATCACTTGGATAGGAGTAGCGACACTTTTGTTGCCTAGCCGGTGGCTTCGGTCTTACTGTTGTATGACTTTGTAAGGTCTTGTGTGAATAATTAATAAAGTGGCTGCATGCATCGTACAGATGCAGAGACCGGGGTTCTCCTCCATTTTTAAAAAAATAAAAAATAAAAATTAGGCCGTGTCACAAGGGACAGGCTTGCACGGGAAGCACCAGCACCAGCACCAGCACCAGCACCAGCAGGGATGATGAGTGCAGTGCTGCTGCTACTCGACTTTGTCCAACTGTTGCTACTAGTCTTTTCTGAACCTGACGGCTTCGCCATGCCTTTCAGTTTCTTCACTGCAGTAGGCAAACGGATGACATGGGCAGGAGCATGCAGCAGACACAATGGAGCAAGCAACAGTAACTGGTCAATTACTTCGGAGAATCTGAGCAGTAGCCGATGGAACGTGTGCTTGAGTGACTGCTGGTGTTCGTTCTTGGTTAGTCAATGATGCCGGATTTAAGATAGGTAAAGCTAGCTAGCCTGTGCTGACCAGCAGCACGTCTTGGTCAGTTCCAGGTGAGTCCCAAACCTTCCGATAATGGACCGAACTGGTGTGCAGCAGCAGAGATGATTGCTTAAACCAGCGCCTAATTGGACGCGAAATGCCTCTAGAAGCACTGCACGGCCATTATTAAATACTACTCCCTCCGTAAACAGAGTGTAAACGCTATATTTGTTTACGAAGGGAGTACTAATATAATCTAGTCCCTCTGTCTCATAATATAAGTACTTCTTCCCTCTCATAACATAAGAGTGAGCGGCAGAAACGTTGGGACGAAGGGAGTAATAGCGACGTGAAGCGCTGTTGAACTGATCGAATCTCCGTGGTCAAGATCAAGATGCTCTGTTCTAGCTAGCTTGTCCAATATGATATTCCTTCTTCTGCTCTGAATCTCTACGGCCTGTGCTGTGCTAAGTTGCTAACCACCCTGGATGGTCGTTGGCGAGGGAGGACGCAGCGATGTATTGCACGTCCGCCACCATTATCTGCAGATTATTCGGTGAACCTATTATTTCCTAATCACGTGAAGCCATGACACGCCCACTCAAAATGGTACTGCTACCATCGTTTGCTTCTGGCATTAAGGGCATCTCCGACGCCGACCCGCAAATATTCTGCAACCGTCTGGACTGCGCGATTGGAAGCGTGAAAGTCATCTAACGTAGACCTGCATCGGTCTACGGGGCGGTCCGGACGCGATTTCTCTTGCAAACGGAGATAAAAATGGAGGAGGTTTGCGGGAGTCCGGATCGATCCCAAGCCCGCTTCTGACCACCCTGACCCACTAAAAAACCCTCCCCGCTCCCGTGTGTTTTCGGTCAGCGCCGCTCCAGAGCATCAGCGCCTGCATTCATACTCTTCCAGAGCGGACGCGACCGCTCATTGGCGTCGGCATTGAAGCGGCCGCGCCAGCCGAGAGAGCGCCGCCCACGCCGCTTCCTGGTGCAGGTGACTGCCACGCGTTTAAACGACATGACGGCCGCCCAGCCGTCTGTCGCCCGCAATGATGGCATGTGGTTGCCAAGGCGTCTCCTCCGGCACCACCCGTCCGTCCCTCTGCCGTCCACCGGTGCTATATAAACCGCTGCCCCGATACCCCCGGCCATAGCCACAGTCATCCCTCTCCGCACCACTCCCCGCCATGAATTCCTCCGCCGCCAAAGCTCTCTGGGACGGGCTGAGTCGGAGCAGAAGAAGGCCATGTCCTCCATTGCTGCCGGCTGGAGGCCGGCACGCAGCCGGAGGACGTGCAAATGGAGGACGCCTCCAACAACGAGCCAGCGCCACCCTCCTCTTCCTCTGTGGCACCCTCCTTCTCCGCTCCACCCTTGCTGGTGCATTGTACCATGACCATCGGCGAGGTCCGTGCCCATTATATGGACATGGTGCGGGAGGAGCAGATCCGGGAGGCGCAGGCCGATGCCAAATACAACCACAAACTCCTCTAGGAGCATCTACAGGCAGAGGAGTAGGTCACCGGCTCACCGCTGATACGTCTCCAACGTATCTATAATTTTTGATTGTTCCATGTTGTTATATTATCATTCTTGGATGTTTTACAATCTTTTTATATTTTTTTTGGTACTAACCTATTGACATAGTGCCCAGTGCCAGTTGCTGTTTTTTGCATGTTTTTTACATCGCAGGAAATCAATATCAAACGGAGTCCAAACGCAGCGAAACTTCTTCTGGATTTTTTTTGGACAAGAAGACATCCAGTGGGCCAAAAAAGTACCGAAGAGGGAGCCCGAGGTGAGCACAAGACACCAGGGCGCGCTTGGAGGCCCAGGCGCGCCCTGGTGGGTTGTGCCCACCTCGGTGGCCTCCCGCACCGCCTCTTTGCTCTATAAATACCCCCAATATTCCAGAAACCCTAGGGGAGTGGACGAAAATCAATTCCAGCCGCCGCAAGTTCCAGAAACCACAGATCCAATCTAGACACCATCACGGAGGGGTTCATCATGCCCATTGGTGCCTGATACGTCTCCAACGTATCTATAATTTTTGATTGTTCCATACTATTATATTATCTGTTTTGGATGTTTAATGAGCTTTATTATACACTTTTATATTATTTTTGAGACTAACCTATTAACCGGAGGCCCAGCCCAAATTGTTGTTTTTTGCCTATTTCAGTGTTTCGCAGAAAAAGAATATCAAACGGAATGAAACCTTCGGGAACGTGGTTTTCGGAACAAACGTGATCCAGAGAACTTGGAGTGGACGTCAAGCAGCAGACGAGGAAGCCACGAGGTAGGGGGCGCGCCCTCCACCCTTGTGGGCCCCTCGTGGCTCCACCGACCTGCTTCTTCCTCCTATATATACCTACGTACCCCGAAAACATCCAGGAGCACCACGAAAACCTAATTCCACCGCCGCAACCTTCTGTACCCGTGAGATCCCATCTTGGGGCCTTTTCCGGCGCTCCGCCGGAGGGGGCATTGATCACGGAGGGCTTCTACATCAACACCATAGCCTTTCCGATGATGTGTGAGTAGTTTACCTCAGACCTTCGGGTCCATAGTTATTAGCTAGATGGCTTCTTCTCTCTCTTTGGATCTCAATACAAAGTTCTCCTTGTTTCTCTTGGAGATCTATTCGATGTAATCTTCTTTTGCGGTGTGTTTGTCGAGATCCGATGAATTGTGGGTTTATGATCAAGATTATCTATGAACAATATTTGAATCTTCTCTGAATTCTTTTATGTATGATTGGTTATCTTTGCAAGTCTCTTCGAATTATCAGTTTGGTTTGGCCTACTATTGATCTTTCTTGCAATGGGAGAAGTGCTTAGCTTTGGGTTCAATCTTGCGGTGCTCGATCCCATTGACAGAAAGGGAAACGACACGTATTGTATTGTTGCCATCGAGGATAAAAAGATGGGGTTTATATCATATTGCATGAGTTTATCCCTCTACATCATGTCATCTTGCTTAAAGCGTTACTCCGTTTTTATGAACTTAATACTCTAGATGCATGCTGGATAACGGTCGATGTGTGGAGTAATAGTAGTAGATGCAGGCAGGAGTCGGTCTACTTGTCACGGACGTGATGCCTATATACATGATCATGCCTAGATATTCTCATAACTATGCTCAATTCTATCAATTGCTCAACAGTAATTTGTTCACCCACCATAATACTTATGCTATCTTGAGAGAAGCCACTAGTGAAACCTATGGCCCCGGGGTCTATTTTCCATCATATTAATCTTCCAACACTTAGCTATTTCTATTACCGTTTATTTTACTTTGCATCTTTATTTCTCTTTATCATAAAAATACCAAAAATATTATCTTATCATCTCTATCAGATCTCACTTTTGCAAGTGGCCGTGAAGGGCTTGACAACCCCTTTATCGCGTTGGTTGCAAGGTTCTTATTTGTTTGTGTAGGTACAAGGGACTTGCGTGTGGCCTCCTACTGGATTGATACCTTGGTTCTCAAAAACTGAGGGAAATACTTACGCTACTTTGCTGCATCACCCTTCCCTCTTCAAGGGAAAACCAACGTTGTGCTCAAGAGGTAGCAAGAAGGATTTCTGGCGCCATTGCCGAGGAGGCTTACGCCAAGTCAAGTCAAGGCTCAAACTCCCGACAACACGCCGATTTCTGGCGTCGTTGCCGGGGAGTCTACACACAAGTCAAGACATACCAAGTACCCATCACAAACTCTTATCCCTCGCATTACATTATTTGCCATTTGCCTCCCGTTTTCCTCTCCCCCACTTCACCCTTGCCGTTTTATTCGCCCTCTCTTCCGGTCGCCTCTTTTTCGCTTTCTTCTCGTGTGCTTGTGTGTTGGATTGCTTGTTTGTCACGATGGCTCAAGATAATACTAAATTGTGTGACTTTTCCAATACCAACAACAATGATTTTCTTAGCACTCCGATTACTCCTCTTACCGATGCTGAATCTTGTGAAATTAATTATGCTTTGTTGAATCTTGTCATGAAAGATCAATTCGCCGGCCTTCCTAGTGAAGATGCCGCTACCCATCTAAATAGCTTTGTTGATTTGTGTGATATGCAAAAGAAGAAAGATGTGGACAATGATATGGTTAAATTGAAGCTATTTCCGTTTTCGCTTAGAGATCGTGCTAAAACTTGGTTTTCATCTTTGCCTAAAAATAGTATTGATTCTTGGAATAAGTGCAAAGATGCTTTTATCTCTAAGTATTTTCCTCCCGCTAAGATCATCTCTCTTAGAAACAATATTATGAATTTTAAGCAACTTGATCATGAACATGTTGCACAAGCTTGGGAGAAGATGAAATTAATGATACGCAATTGCCCTACTCATGGTTTGAACTTGTGGATGATTATACAAAAAAATTATGCCGGATTGAATTTTGCTTCTAGAAATCTTTTAGATTCGGCCGCGGGAGGCACTTTTATGGAAATCACTTTAGGAGAAGCTACTAAACTCCTAGATAATATTATGGTTAATTATTCTCAATGGCACTGAGGCAGTCCTGGACTAAGGGGTCCTCGGGCGTCCGGCCTATTATCTATGGGCCGGACTGATGGGCTGCGAAGACACGAAGGCCGAAGACTATACCCATGTCCGGATTGGACTCTCCTTGGCGTGGAAGGCAAGCTTGGCGATCAACTATGAAGATTCTGTCCTATGTAACCGACTCTTTGTAACCCTAGATCTCTCCGGTGTCTATATAAACCGGAGGGCATAGTCCGGATAGGCGGATACTCATTATCATATTCACATAGGCTAGACTTCTAGGGTTTAGCCATTATGATCTCGTGGTAGATCAACTCTTGTAATACTCATATTCATCAAGATCAATCAAGCAGGAAGTAGGGTATTACCTCCATAGAGAGGGCCCGAACCTGGGTAAATATCGTGTCCCCCGTCTCCTGTTACCATCGATCCTAGACGCACAGTTCGGGACCCCCTACCCGAGATCCGCCGGTTTTGACACCGACATTGGTGCTTTCATTGAGAGTTCCACTGTGCCGTCGGCAAAGGACTCGATGGCCCCTTCGATCGTCAGTGATGATGTTGTCCAGGGAGAAACCTTTCTCCCCCGACAGATCTTCGTATTCGGCGGCTTCGTACTGCGGGCCAACTCCCTTGGCCATCTGGAGCAGATCGATAGCTACGCCCCTGGCCATCAGGTCAGATTCGGAAGCCTGAATTACGTCGCGGACGTCCGCGGAGACTAGATCTTCACCGGATTCGAGACCGCAGCGATCGCTCCCCCTCTCCCCGATGAACACGACTTAAATCTATCATCGGATCCCATCCAGGAGATGATTCCTATTGCTGCAACGGCCTTAGAACCGAAGCATATCGTGCCCTCCGAGGCCACAAGGTCCGCGGCATTTGAGCCGCACACGGACTCGACATCCTGCAATATCTGCGTCAATGGAACTCCGGACTCGTCTCCGGCTATACGTTCTGGACCAGGCACGCCTGTGGACACCGAGCTGGATCGGTCATCGATTTTCGAATTTAGCGCCGCAGACATCCTCCAGCATTCACCTTTGGGTGACGTGCTAAACTCTTTACAGAACTTGTCCTTGGAGAAGGACTCACAGCCGAACTATATTCGGTTTGAGCTAGAGGCAGACGACGAGGAATTTTGCTTCCCACCCGCCACCTTCTTCATAGCCACCGTCGATGACTTAACCGACATGCTTGACTATGGCTCCGCAGACATTGACGACATGGACGACGATGCCGACAAGGAACAAGGCCGAGACCCGCTATTTACTGGACGCTGGATGGCCACTTCTTCGTACGACGTGTGCATGGTTGATACACCTAAAGGATCTAGCGATGACAAAGAAGAGCCAGACGCAAATAAACCCTCTGAGACGCAGTCCAAGCGTCGGCACCCCAAACGCCGCTCCAAGCCGCGTCGCTCTAAAGATAGCAACACTGTCACCGGAGAAAATAGTACTCCGGGCGACGCCGAAAACAACGAAGACCCTGTCGGAGCCACTTCCGAACAGGAGGAACAGGACGACAGGCAAGACAACCCTGACGAACAGGCCGTAGAAGATGACTCGGAGGACGATAGTTACCGTCCACCCTCCAAAGAGGAGACAAGCCTCGGCAACGAAGACTTCATCATGCCTGAGGATCCTCTAGAGCAGGAGCGCTTTAAACTCCAGCTCATAGCCACCGCAAGGAGCCTGAAAAAGAAACAACAGCAGCTTCAAGCCGAACAAGATCTGCTTGTCGACAGATGGACAGACGTCCTGGCAGCCGAAGAATACGACCTCAAGCGCCCAGCCAAGAGCTACCCAAAACGCAGACTGCTACCTCAGTTTGATGAGGAGGCGCCAGATCCCACACCTCCCTCGCGCAACGCGGACCGACCAGCACGTGGTCGGGATAGAGCGGCGGACCGGCCACCCCGTGGTCGGGATAAAACGGCAACTCAGGCCAAACAGCAGCCCGCCCCACCGCCTCGCAAAAACAGGGACAGACCAGCTCGGGACCATACATACGATCTCCGGCAGGAACGGGACAGTAGAGCAGGACATACAAGATCGATCTACGGGTCACGAGGCCATGCCTCGAGGCACGACGACGGCTACCTATTCGAACGTGACAAACCTAACCACGCCCGGGCCGAATGCCGCAGCCGGACTCCATCAGAGCTCCGCCGCGATGCGGCCCGCTATAGAGGCGCCGCACACCCTCTCTGCTTCACAGACGAGGTGCTGGATCACGAATTCCGCGAGGGGTTCAAGCCTGTCAACATTGAATCATACGACGGCACAACCGATCCTGCTGTATGGATCAAGGATTTTATCCTCCATATCCACATGGCTCGAGGAGATGACCTCCACTCCATTAAATACCTCCCACTAAAGCTTAAAGGGCCAGCTCGGCACTGGCTTAACAGCCTGCCTGAAAATTCTATCGGCAGTTGGGAGGACTTGGAAGAAGCTTTCCTGGACAACTTCCAGGGAACGTATGTCCGGCCACCAGACGCCGATGACTTGAGCCACATAGTTCAACAACCCGGAGAATCAGCCAGAAAATTCTGGACTAGGTTCCTAACTAAAAAGAACCAGATCGTTGACTGTCCGGATGCCGAAGCCCTAGTGGCCTTTTAAGCATAGCATCCGGGACGAATGGCTCGCCCGCCACCTCGGCCAAGAAAAGCCGAGGTCCATGGCATCCCTCACGGCACTTATGACCCGCTTCTGCGCGGAAGAGGATAGTTGGCTGGCTCGCAGTACAAACACAGCCAACGACACAGGCCCCTCCGAGGACAAAAACAGCGCCGTCAAGTTCCGGCGCAACAGACACAAACGCCGCAGCAATGGCGATAACACCAATGACACAACAATTCATGCCGGATTCAGTGGCTCCAAGTCCAGCCAGCGAAAGAAGCCCTATAAAAGGAGCAGCGGAAGACCATCCAGTTTGGACCGCATACTCGATCGTCCTTGCCAAATACATGGCACCCCAGACAAACCGGCAAACCATACTAACAGAGATTGCCGGGTCTTTAAACAGGCCAGCAAGGTAAACAGCAAAAAAGGGGAGTCACAGAGCGAGGACGATGACGAGGAGCCCCGGCAGCCGAGCACTGGGGGGCAAAAGAAATTTCCCCCTCAAGTCAAAACGGTGAATATGATATACGCTACACATATCCCCAAAAGGGAGCGCAAGCGTGCACTCAGGGACGTCTACGCGGTAGAGCCAGTCGCCCCCAAATTCAATCCATGGTCATCATTCCCGATCACCTTCGATCGTCGAGATCATCCAACTAGTATCCGTCATGGCGGTTTGGCCGCATTGGTCCTCAACCCAATCATCGACGGATTTCACCTGACCCGAGTCCTAATGGACGGTGGAAGCAGTCTTAACCTGCTCTATCAGGATACAGTACGGAAGATGGGCATCAATCCCTCACGAATCAGGCCCACCAAGACTGCCTTTAAAGGAGTCATACCAGGCGTACAAGCCCGTTGTATGGGCTCAATCACGCTGGAGGTGGTATTCGGATCCCCGGACAACTTCCGAAGCGAAGAACTAATCTTCGATATCGCCCCCTTCTGCAGCGGCTATCACGCACTGCTCGGACGAACCGCGTTCGCTAGATTCAACGCGGTGCCGCACTATGCTTATCTCAAGCTCAAGATGCCCGGTCCACGCGGCGTCATAACAGTCAATGGAAATACGGAACGCTCCCTCGGCACAGAGGAGCACACAGCCGCCCTAGCAGCAGAGGTACAGAGCGGCCTTCTCAAGCAGCATCATAATCCGGCTGCCGAGCCCCTGGACACCGTTAAGAGAGTCCGGACTACACTACAATAGGACAGTCTAGCTCGTCAAGAACCGAATTAGCAATTTGGCCTCTATCCCAACCCTGATGAGGGAATGTCATTGGTACCGCGCGTACATAACTACGCAACCAAAACCCCATGGGTACTGACATAACTCGCTTGCGATCCACAGTGCGGCTCGACCAACCATGGATTCGCACGCTTTTATCTTCTCCTTTTATTATGGGTTTTTTCTCTTTTCAAGGTTCATACGGACGACCCGATTGCAAGAACACACTAAGGAGGCAAGGAGCTCCGGCTTACAAGGGAATATCCAGGTGGTCTCTAAACGATCTCCATACTTGTTTTAAATACCCGCACGTAGCTCGCCCTTGGTTGCGGCATGTTAAATAGCCTTATTTGCTTATCGCATTACTTGTACAAAGTATGCTTCGATGTACTAGTTACATCACAATGGTGAATACACGGCAGCGTCAGCTTATTATTTCATTTTCCCGTTTTCTCACCTTGGTATTTGTTACTCA
This sequence comes from Triticum aestivum, assembly GCF_018294505.1. NCBI lineage: Eukaryota > Viridiplantae > Streptophyta > Magnoliopsida > Poales > Poaceae > Triticum > Triticum aestivum. Next base: position 514,237,583 of record NC_057799.1, read on the forward strand.
TTGCACACGTACACCATGGTACGTATTACTACGCCAGGGGCTTCATCACACCCCGCACTAAGGCAGTAAAAGTCCGAACACTTTTATAGTATAGTTCGGCACCCCGAACTTATAGCATTATATGCATTGGCTCCGAATCATGTCTTTGGTCAATAGTTGGGTTGCCCGGCTCCTGTGCTTACTACCTTACGTTCCGCTACATCGGCTAGGGTAGTAAAGGGAGCAAGGTTGTCAGAATTGCGATTTTGAATCGGATCGGAGCTCCTATGGTAGGATCGCAAATCGTAGAATCTTCACTATCAGGATCGTAAAAACGTAGATTCTATGAACTAAAATCGTAGAATCAGAGTGGTTTGTTTGGATCGTAAACTCGTAGAATCGTATAACAGAATCGTGATTCTGACAACCATGAAAGGGAGAACTACTGCGATTGTGTCCCGGTTCTTCCGGACGAGCACCTCAGTAGAGAAAGCCGAAAACTGACTGTCATGATGCGGCGAGAGCCGGTCAGCTGTTCGAGAGGTTCCAAATCGTTGGAGATTTTTTCCGCTTCTTGCGAAGAATCGGTTCTTCCGATTAGGCGTGTATAGCGCCCCTACTTCGGCCTTCCGAACACCAGGGGCTTCGTCAACTTTCTTAATTGTCAAACTCCTATGGCTAAGTGAGGGCGGTAAAGGCCGCATAGTCTGATTGCCTTGTTCGTTGCGCTAAACACCTCCTTTAAGGACCAGAATGTGGAGTAAAGAGTGTTTAGATTTATCCCGAACACCCCTGTACTATCTACGTGGGGGCAGAAGCCGACGACTGGTCAACCCTCAGATTTAATAAATGGTCGCACAGGAGTTAAAATTTTACAATCATAAACATTATACTACATAACATCGTTGTTCCATATTACAGAACAAGGTAATATACATGTTCTCATGGGAATATAACATCCTTCGAACATTGCTCCGCCACAAGGCGTGACCCCTCCAGAACACCGTCAAAATAGTGCTTGGGTCGACGATGCTCCTTGCCCTCCGGTGGTCCCTCGGTCATCAGCTTCTTGGCATCCAGTTTCGCCCAATGCGTCTTGACGCGGGCAAAGGCCATACACGCACCTTCAATGCAGACCGACCGCTTCACGGCTTCGAGCCGCGGATAGGCACTCACAAGCCGTTGCACCAGTATGAAGTAGCTGCTAGGTATGGGATCGGCAGGTCACAGCCGGACTATTAGGTCCTTCATGGCTAGCTCTGCCAACCTGTGCAGCTCGACCAACTGCTTTAGCTGGTCGCTGAAGGGCACTGGATGTTCGGATCCCAGATGTTGGGACCAGAACAACTTCTCCGTAGACATCCCTTCCTCGGCTCTGTAATGCTCGGCAACATCTGATACACTGTGCGGCAGATCAGTAAACGCCCCTGAAAAATCCAAATTCAGGATAAGTACAAGGAACGTTTCTTCTATATACTTGCTATGCACGGTGAAAGACTTACCCGCTGTAATCTTCTTGGCCGCCTGAATTTCCTGCAGGGCGCTCTGGGCTTCCTGCGCGCTCTGGCAGACCTTCGCCAATTCAGGCTCTTGCGCCTTACAATGGCGCTCCAGGGACTCAAATCTCTCTACCGCGCCCTGGAGCTGTTGCTGCGCCTCGACAACCCGGGCCTCGTGCTTCTCGTGCGAGGCGCGTTCCTTGGCCGCTTTGTCCTCGGCCTCGGCTAGCGCCTTCTTAAGGGTTGCCACCTCAGTCGTGGCCCCTAATAAAGTTTACGGCACTTTAGTCCAGTCGGACAATTCATTTTTTCGAAATATACCCACAGGTTACTGCATACCTTGGCTATCCTCCAGCTGCTTCTTCACGAGGCCGAGCTCCTCCTCGGCCCGCTCCAGTTTCTGCTTCAGTCCGGAGACCTCCGCAGCATGAGTAGTGGCAGCCTGCAGCAATACCTGCTTATTCACATAGACAACTCATGTTAGACTCCTGCAATATTTATTCTTGATCCCCTGTCCGGCTTTTCTTCCCGAACACCAAACAGAGCATCAGGGGCTACTGTCTATACTGTGATATTTTTCCTACAATCACATTACTTACCTCAAAGCCCGTTAGAAGGCTAGTGCAGGCTTCGGTCAGACCGCTTTTGACGAACTGAACCTTCTCTATCACCGTGTCCATAAGGACATGATGTTCATCCACAATAGAGGCGCCTCTAGCAGATTATCCGGTGCCTCTGGTTGGACAGAGGTCACCGGTGGAACAGGCACGCTCCCTCCTTGTAGGGAATGCCATTCGCTGGACTCTGGAGCCGTGTAGATCTCCGGAATGGTATCCGGCTGAGGTCCGAAGGGAACTCGGGCCCCGTCACCAGTCCCCATGGGGACTTTTTCCCCGCATGTCCGGCGGCCGAAGAGTCATCCTGGGGCATCACCCCGATGATCTCCGGAACCTCCCCCCGGCCTGGGAAGGTCTTTTTGGACACCACTTCGTCATCGCCCTTGGGTGAGACGGAATGAGCAGGTGGCGGAGACATGCTAGCCATCTCCTTCGAATGCAGCGAATCCTCTGTCGAGGATCGCGGGGAGCCATCGCGTGCCGGACTGCAGTGACAAAGCTTATAATATGTCAATATTACAAACCAAGAAGATCATACATTTGCGGATTCTGGTACTTACGAGGCGGCCCGAGGCTTGGTCCGGCGAGGTCGTTCCGGACTGTTGTCAACATCCCATGCGGAGTTATCCGCGAGGGATCCTTTAACCCTCTTAGATGCTTTCGCCTCCGGACTTGTGGGGGCCGCTCTCTTCTTCCTCCCCACTTCAGGTGGGGAGTCACTTTCTTCTTCCTCTTCATCGTCGTCGTCAGTGGACGAACAGGAAGACTCGCTCCCGGACGTCACGTCCGGAGTGCCTTTACGGGGAAGGCCCCTTTTGGCCCCTTTTGCCGCTTTCTTGGCCATTTTCTCTGGCACCTCGTAAGGTGCCGGAAACAACATCTTCGTTAGAAGTGGGAATTCTTGGTCTTCGGGTAACGGAGCCGGACAGTTAATCTGCTCCCCTGTCTCTATCCAGGCCTGTAAAATTAATAGGAATGCTTAGACCTTTCCTTCAAAGTATGCCAGTAAAGGGTACACCTTGAAAGCATGAAAGAACCTACCGAATTAGCCCGGCGTTTCAAGCTAAGCCCGCGATCCTCGGTCGTGGGCGGTGGTGTCTCACCGGCCTTGAAGAGCACTTTCCAGATGTCTTCGTGCGTCGTATCAAAGAACTTTAGTAGCGTCTGGTGCTCGGCCGGATCAAACTCCCACAAATGGCAAATCCGGCGTTGGCACGGTAGGATCCGGCGGAAAAGCATAACCTGGATCACATTGACGAGCTTGATTTTCTTGGTCATCATGTTCCAGACGCATGTCTGGAGCCCAGTCAGCTCGTCCGAAGAACCCCAGGCCAGGCCCTTCTCTTGCCAGGAGGTGAGCCGCATCGGAGCTCCGGATCGGAATTCTGGGGCCGCCGCCCAATTGGTGTCGTGCGGCTCGGTGATATAGAACCACCCCGATTGCCACCCCTTCACTGTCTCCGCAAATGAGCCTTCGGGCCAGGTGACGTTGGGCATCTTGCCCACCATAGCGCCTCCGCACTCTGCTTGTTCACCGCTCACAACTTTCGGCCTCACATTGAAGGTCTTCAGCCACAGGCCGAAGTGAGGTGGGATGCGGAGAAAAGCCTCGCAAACAACGATAAATGCCGAAATATTGAGGATGAAGTTGGGGGCTAGGTCATGAAAATCCAGCCCGTAGTAAAACATCAACCCACGGACAAACGGGTGAAGAGGGAACTGTTGGGAAACGTAGTAATTTCAAAAAAATTCCTACGCACACGCAAGATCATGGTGATGCATAGCAACGAGAGGGGAGAGTGTTGTCCACGTACCCTCGTAGACCGACAGCGGAAGCGTTATCACAACGCGGTTGATGTAGTCGTACGTCTTCACGATCCGACTGATCAAGTACCGAACGTACGGCACCTCCGAGTTCTACACACGTTCAGCTCGATGACGTCCCTCGAACTCCGATCCAGCCGAGTGTTGAGGGAGAGTTTCGTCAGCACGACGGCGTGGTGACGATGATGATGTTCCACCGAAGCAGGGCTTCGCCTAAGCTCCGCAACGGTATTATCGAGGTGTAATATGGTGGAGGGGGGCACCGCACACGGCTAAGAGATCTCAAGGATCAATTGTTGTGTCTCTGGGGTGCCCCCCTGCCCCCGTATATAAAGGAGCAAGGGGGAGGCAGCCGGCCAAGGGGAGAGGCGCGCCATAGGGGGGAGTCCTACTCCCACCGGGAGTAGGACTCCTCCTTTCCTTGTGGGAGTAGGAGAAGGGAAGGGGAAAGGAGAAAGAAGGAAGGGTGCACCCCCTTCCCTAGTCCAATTCGGACCAGACCATGGGGAGGGGTGCGGCCACCTTTTGAGGCCTTTCTCTCCTTTCCCGTATGGCCCATTAAGGCCCAATACGAATTCCCGTAACTCTCCGGTACTCCGAAAAATACCCGAATCACTCGGAACCTTTCCGAAGTCCGAATATAGTCGTCCAATATATCGATTTTTACATCTCAACCATTTCGAGACTCCTCGTCATATCCCCGATCTCATCTGGGACTCCGAACTCCTTCGGTACATCAAAACTCAATAAAACTGTCATCGTAACGTTAAGCGTGTGGACCCTTCGGGTTCGAGAACTATGTAGACATGACCGAGACACCTCTCCGGTCAATAACCAATAGCGGAACCTGGATGCCCATATTGGCTCCCACATATTCTACGAAGATCTTTATCGGTCAGACCGCATAACAACATACGTTGTTCCCTTTGTCATCGGTATGTTACTTGCCCGAGATTCGATCGTCGGTATCTCAATACCTAGTTCAATCTCGTTACCGGCAAGTCTCTTTACTCGTTCCGTAATACATCATCCCGCAACTAACTCATTAGTCACAATGCTTGCAAGGCTTATAGTGATGTGCATTACCGAGTGGGCCCAGAGATACCTCTCCGACAATCGGAGTGACAAATCCTAATCTCGAAATACGCCAACCCAACAAGTACCTTTGGAGACACCTGTAGAGCACCTTTATAATCACCCAGTTACGTTGTGACGTTTGGTAGCACACAAAGTGTTCCTCCGGTAAACGGGAGTTGCATAATCTCATAGTCATAGGAACATGTATAAATCATGAAGAAAGCAATAGCAACATACTAAACGATCGGGTGCTAAGATAACGGAATGGGTCAAGTCAATCACGTCATTCTCCTAATGAGGTGATCCCGTTAATCAAATGACAACTCATGTCTATGGCTAGGAAACATAACCATCTTTGATTAACGAGCTAGTCAAGTAGAGGCATACTAGTGACACTCTGTTTGTCTATGTATTCACACATGTATTATGTTTCCGGTTAATACAATTCTAGCATGAATAATAAACATTTATCATGATATAAGGAAATATATAATACTTTATTATTGCCTCTAGGGCATATTTCCTTCAGGAACCCCAGCCCGCGGACGAAATGTGTAAGAAACACAACCCTCTCGTGGGGCTCGGGAGTAGGGACGATCTGTCCCTGGGCCGGGAGTCGATGAGTGATCTCCTTGGCCAGATATCCGGCCTCCCGGAGCTCCTTGATATCCTTCTTCTTGACGGAAGAAGCCACCCACTTGCCTCCAGCTCCGGATCCGGACATCTTTGGAGTGCTTTCTCGAACGAGGGAAGGGCTAAAGCTTGGGCGCTGGAGCTCAGGGACGGAAGGGCTGAGGACGAACCAAGGTGCGGGTAAAGGAGGGGAATCCTTATCCCCCTTATAAAGGCCATGAATGCAAAGCGCCTCCGCACTCACCTTAAACTTGCCTATTCCCAAGGGCCGTCAAACGACACGATTGGGTCGCCCACACCCGCATTGATGAGAATCCCGCAATAAGGGGACACGATCTCTGCTTCGAGAAGACGTGCCAATAGCAACCGCATCTTGAAACGTGGGATGGCAGAAGAAAAACGGTTCGAAATTATGACCGGGCAGACGTAATGTCATGTTGTAAAAAGCTGTCAGCGGATGGGACTCGTGTAAAATATATATTCTCTCTGCGGTTGTGTATGGTGTGTGTAACAGGTCCGGATACAATCATCGCATCCGAAGACTATCTTGGAGTTCGGAAGAAGGGGAACCCGCCTTGCAATGCCGAAGACAATCTGCGCGCCGGACTCCTCGTCATTGAAGACAGGTTCGGGGGCTACTGAGGGAGTCCTGGACTAAGGGGTCCTCGGGCGTCCGGCCTATTGTCTATGGGCCGGACTGATGGGCTGCGAAGACACGAAGGCCGAAGACTATACCCGTGTCCGGATTGGACTCTCCTTGGCGTGGAAGGCAAGCTTGGCGATCAACTATGAAGATTCCTTCCTATGTAACCGACTCTTTGTAACCCTAGATCTCTCCGGTGTCTATATAAACCGGAGGGCATAGTCCGGATAGGCGGATACTCATTACCATATTCACATAGGCTAGACTTCTAGGGTTTAGCCATTACGATCTCGTGGTAGATCAACTCTTGTAATACTCATATTCATCAAGATCAATCAAGCAGGAAGTAGGGTATTACCTCCATAGAGAGGGCCCGAACCTGGGTAAACATTGTGTCCCCCGTCTCCTGTTACCATCGATCCTAGACGCACAGTTCGGGACCCCCTACCCGAGATCCGCCGGTTTTGACACCGACAGGCACACTGAAAGATCTACTAGTAAAAAGGTTCATGCAATTGAAGAAATTAATGTTTTGAGTGAAAAGTTGGATGAACTTATGAAATTGTTTGCTAATAAGAGTGTTTCTTCAGATCCTAATGATATGCCTTTGTCTACTTTGATTGAGAATAATAATGAATCTATGGATGTGAATTTTGTTGCTAGGAGTAATTTTGGCAACAACGCGTATAGAGGAAACTTCAATCCTAGGCCGTTCCCTAGTAATTCCTCTAATAATTATGGTAATTCCTACAACAATTCCTATGGAAATTTTAATAAGACGCCCTCTGAATTTGAGACTAGGGTTAAAGAGTTTATGATTTCTCAAAAGAATTTCAATACTTTGCTTGAAGAAAAATTTCTTAAAGTTGATGAATTGGCTAGGAACGTGGATAGAATTTCTCTTGATGTTGCTTCTTTGAAACTTAGATCTATTCCACCTAAGCATGATATCAATGAGTCTCTCAAAGCTATGAGAATTTCCATTGATGAGTGCAAAGAAAGAATCGCTAGAATGCGTGCTAAGAAAGATTGCTTTGTAAAAGCGTGTTCTTCTAGTTTTAATGAGAATAAAGATGAAGACCTAAAAGTTATTGATGTATCCCCTATTAAATCTTTGTTTTGCAATATGAATCTTGATAATGATGGGACTGGAGATGAGTCAACTTTAGTTAAAAGGCGTCCCAATAATTCAGAGTTTTTAGATCTTGATGCAAAATCTGGTAAAAGTGGGATTGAAGAGGTCAAAACTTTAGATTTCAGTGAACCCACTATTTTAGATTTCAAGGAATTTAACTATGATAATTGTTCTTTAATAGATTGTATTTTCTTGTTGCAATCCGTGCTAAATTCTCCTCATGCTTATAGTCAAAATAAAGCCTTTACTAAACATATCGTTGATGCTTTGATGCAATCTTATGAAGAAAAACTTGAGTTGGAAGTTTCTATTCCTAGAAAACTTTATGATGAGTGGGAACCTACAATTAAAATTAAAATTAAAGATCATGAATGCTATGCTTTGTGTGATTTGGGTGCTAGTGTTTCCACGATCCCAAAAACTTTGTGTGATTTGCTAGGTTTCCGTGAATTTGATGATTGCTCTTTAAACTTGCACCTTGCGGATTCCACTATCAAGAAACCTATGGGAAGAATCAATGATATTATTATTGTTGCAAATAAGAATTATGTGCCCGTAGATTTTATCGTTCTTGATATAGATTGCAATCCTTCATGTCCTATTATTCTTGGTAGACCTTTGCTTAGAACGATTGGTGCAATTACTGATATGAAGGAAGGGAATATTATATTCCAATTTCCGTTAAGGAAAGGCACGGAACACTTCCCTAGAAAGAAGATTAAATTACCTTATGAATCCATTATGAGAGCCACTTATGGTTTGCCTACCAAAGATGGCAATACTTAGATCTATCCTTGTTTTTATGCCTGGCTAGGGGCGTTAAACGATAGCGCTTGTTGGGAGGCAACCCAATTTTATTTTTGTTCATGTTTAGTAATAAATAATTTTTCTAGCCTCTGGTTGGATTCGGTTTTGTGTTTTAATTAGTGTTTGTGCCAAGTAAAACCGTTAGGATAACCTACGGTGATAGTTATTTGATCTTGCTGTAAAAAACAGAAACTTTGTGGGCACGAGATTAGTTTTCATAAATAACAGGAATGTGATTTTCAGTTGATTCTTTTTGCAGTAGATCAATAAAGAAATTAACTAGTACTTCCTAATTTGGTGGAATTTTTTGCGTTCCAGAAGTTTGCGTTAGATACAGATTACTACAGACTGTTCTGTTTTTGACAGATTCTGTTTTTCGTGTGTTGTTTGCTTATTTTGATGAATCTATGGCTAGTAAAAGAGTTTATAAACCATAGAAAAGTTGTAATACAGTAGGTTTAACACCAATAAAAATAAAGAATGAGTTCATTACAGTACCTTAAAGTGGTGGTTTGTTTTATTCCGCTAACGGAGCTTATGAGATTTTCTGTTGAGTTTTGTGTTGTGAAGTTTTCAAGTTTTGGGTAAAGATTTGATGGATTATGGAACAAAGAGTGGCAAGAGCCTAAGCTTGGGGATGCCCATGGCACCCCAAGGTAAAATTCAAGGACAACCAAAAGCCTAAGCTTGGGGATGCCCTGGAAAGCATCCCCTCTTTCGTCTTCGTCTATCGGTAACTTTACTTGGAGCTATATTTTTATTCACCACATGATATGTGTTTTGCTTGGAGCATCTTGTATGATTTGAGTCTTTTCTTTTTAGTTTGCCACAATCATCCTTTCTGTACACACCTTTTGAGAGAGACACACATGATTCGGAATTTATTAGAATACTCTATGTGCTTCACTTATATCTTTTGAGCTATATAGTTTTTGCTCTAGTGCTTCACTTATATCTTTTAGAGCACGGTGGTGGTTTTATTTTATAGAAATTATTGTTCTCTCATTCTTCACTTATATTATTTTGAGAGTCTTCTTAAACAACATGGTAATTTTCTTTAAATGCAAAATTAGTCCTAAAGTGATGAACATCCAAGATAGGTATAATAAAAACTATCATATTAAGTGCATTGGATACTATGAGAAGTTTGATGCTTGATGATTGTTTTGAGATATGAGGATGGTAATATTAGAGTCATGCTAGTTGAGAAATTATGAATTTGAGAAATAATTGTGTTGAAGTTTGTGATTCCCGTAGCATGCACGTATGGTGAACCGTTATGTGATGAAGTTGGAGCATGATATATTTATTGATTGTCTTCCTTATGTGTGGAGGTCGGGATCACGCGATGGTTAACTCCTACCAACCCTTCCCCTAGGAGCATGCGTGTAGTACTTTGTTTTGATGACTTGTAGATTTTTGCAATAAGTATGTGAGTTCTTTATGACTAATGTTGAGTCCATGGATTATACGCACTCTCACCCTTCCACCATTGCTAGCTTCTCTAATACCACGCACCTTTCGCCGGTATCATACACCCACCATTTACCTTCCTCAAAACAGCCACCATACCTACCTATCATGCCATTTCCATGCCATTCCGAGATATATTGCCATGCAACTTTCCACCGTTCCATTTATTATGACACGCTTCATCATTGTCATATTGCTTTGCGTGATCATGTAGTTGACATTGTATTTGTGGCAAAGCCACCATTCATAATTTTTCATACATGTCACTCATGGTTCATTGCATATCCCGGTACACCGCCGGAGGCATACACATAGAGTCATATTTTGTTCTAAGTATCGAGTTGTAATTCTTGAGTTATAAGTAATAAAAGTGTGATGGTCATCATTATTAGAGCATTGTCCCATGTGAGGAAAGGATGATGGAGACTATGATTCCCCCACAAGTCGGGATGAGATTCCGGACTAAATAAAAAAAAAGGCCCAAGAAAAAAAAGAGAAAAAAAGAAAAAAAATGAGAGAAAAAGAGAGAAGGGACAATGTTACTATCCTTTTTCCACACTTGTGCTTCAAAGTAGCACCATGATCTTCATGATAGAGAGTCTCCTATGTTGTCACTTTCATATACTAGTGGGAATTTTTCATTATAGAACTTGGCTTGTATATTCCAATGATGGGCTTCCTCAAAATGCCTTAGGTCTTCGTGAGCAAGCAAGTTGGATGCACACCCACTTAGTTTCTTTGTTGAGCTTTCATACATTTATAGCTCTAGTGCATCCGTTGCATGGCAATCCCTACTCACTCACATTGATATCTATTAATGGGCATCTCCATAGCCCGTTGATACGCCTAGTTGATGTGAGACTATCTTCTCCTTTTTTTGTCTTCTCCACAACCACCATATTCTATTCCACGTATAGTGCTATGTCCATGGCTCACGCTCATGTATTGCGTGAAAGTTGAAAAAGTTTGAGAATACTGAAGTATGAAACAATTGCTTGGCTGAAACTAGGGTTGTGCATGATCTAAATATTTTGTGTGATGAAGATAGAGCATAGCCAGACTATATGATTTTGTAGGGATAACTTTCTTTAGCCATGTTATTTTGAGAAGACATGATTGCTTAGTTAGTATGCTTGAAGTATTATTATTTTTATGTCAATATTAAACTTTTATCTTGAATCTTTCGGATCTGAATATTCATGCCACAATAAAGAAAATTACATCGAGAAATATGCTAGGTAGCATTCCACATCAAAAATTATGTTTGTATCATTTACCTACTCGAGGACGAGCAGGAATTAAGCTTGGGGATGCTTGATACGTCTCCAATGTATCTATAATTTTTTATTGTTCCATGCTATTATATTATCTGTTTTGGATGTTTAATGGGCTTTATTATACACTTTTATATTATTTTTGGGACTAACCTATTAACCGGAGGCCCAGCCCAAATTGCTGTTTTTTTTGCCTATTTCAGTGTTTCGCAGAAAAAGAATATCAAACGGAGTCCAAACGGAATGAAACCTTCGGGGACGTGATTTTCAGAACAAACGTGATCCAGAGAACTTGGAGTGGACGTCAAGCAGCAGACAAGGAAGCCACGAGGTAGGGGCGCGCCTACCCCCCTGGGCGCGCCCTCCACCCTCGTGGGCCCCTCGTGGCTCCACCGACCTACTTCTTCCTCCTATATATACCTACGTACCCCGAAAACATCCAGGAGCACCACGAAAACCTAATTCCACCGCCGCAACCTTTTGTACCCGTGAGATCCCATCTTGGGGCCTTTTCCGGCGCTCCGCCGGAGGGGGCATTGATCACGGAGGGCTTCTACATCAACACCATAGCCTCTCCGATGATGTGTGAGTAGTTTACCTCAGACCTTCGGGTCCATAGTTATTAGCTAGATGGCTTCTTCTCTCTCTTTGGATCTCAATACAAAGTTCTCCTTGTTTCTCTTGGAGATCTATTCGATGTAATCTTCTTTTGCGGTGTGTTTGTCGAGATCCGATGAATTGTGGGTTTATGATCAAGATTATCTATGAACAATATTTGAATCTCCTCTGAATTCTTTTATGTATGATTGGTTATCTTTGCAAGTCTCTTCGAATTATCAGTTTGGTTTGGCCTACTAGATTGATCTTTCTTGCAATGGGAGAAGTGCTTAGCTTTGGGTTCAATCTTGCGGTGCTCGATCCCAGTGACAGAAAGGGAAACGACACGTATTGTATTGTTGCCATCGAGGATAAAAAGATGGGGTTTATATCATATTGCATGAGTTTATCCCTCTACATCATGTCATCTTGCTTAAAGCGTTACTCCGTTTTTATGAACTTAATACTCTAGATGCATGCTGGATAGCGGTCGATGTGTGGAGTAATAGTAGTAGATGCAGGCAGGAGTCGGTCTACTTGTCACGGACGTGATGCCTATATACATGATCATGCCTAGATATTCTCATAACTATGCTCAATTCTATCAATTGCTCGACAGTAATTTATTCACCCACCGTAATACTTATGCTATCTTGAGAGAAGCCACTAGTGAAACCTATGGCCCCCGGGTCTATTTTCCATCATGTTAATCTTCCAACACTTAGCTATTTCTATTACCGTTTATTTTACTTTGCATCTTTATTTCTCTTTATCATAAAAATACCAAAAATATTATCTTATCATCTCTATCAGATCTCACTTTTGCAAGTGGCCGTGAAGGGCTTGACAACCCCTTTATCGCGTTGCTTGCAAGGTTCTTATTTGTTTGTGTAGGTACGAGGGACTTGCGTGTGGCCTCCTACTGGATTGATACCTTGGTTCTCAAAAACTGAGGGAAATACTTACGCTACTTTGCTGCATCACCCTTTCCTCTTCAAGGGAAAACCAACGTTGTGCTCAAGAGGTAGCAGTGCCTCTCCGATGATGCGTGAGTAATTCACTGTAGACCTATGGGTCCGTAGTTAGTAGATAGATGGCTTCCTCTCTCTCATTTGATTCTCAATACAATGGTCTATTAGAGATCCATATAATGTAACTCTTTTTGCGGTGTGTTTGTTGGGATCCGATGAACTTTGAGTTTATGATCAGATCTATGTTTTTATCCATGAAAGTTATTTGAGTGTTCTTTGATCTCTTATATGCATTATTGCTTATAGCCTCGTTTTTTTTCCCGATATTTGGGTTTTGTTTGGCCAACTTGATCTATTTATCTTGCAATGGGAAGAGGTGCTTTGTGATGGGTTCGATCTTACGGTGCTTGATCCCAGTGACAGAAGGGGAAACGACACGTATGTATCGTTGCTATTAAGGATAACAAGATGGGGTCTATTTCTACATAAATAGATTATGTCTACATCATGTTATCGTTCTTATTGCATTACTCCGTTTTTCCATGAACTTAATACACTAGATGCATGCTGGACAGCGGTCGATGTGTGGAGTAATAGTAGTAGATGCAGGCAGGAGTCGGTCTACTAATCTTGGACGTGATGCCTATATAATGATCATTGCCTGGATATCATCATGATTATTTGAAGTTCTATCAATTGCCCAACAGTAATTCATTTACCCACCGTTTGCTATTTTTCTCGAGAGAAGCCACTAGTGAAATCTACGGCCCCCGAGTCTCTTCTTTATTATATTTGCCTTCGTGATATTTTTTTATTTGCTTTTATTTTTAGATCTATTAAACCAAAAATACAAAAATAATTTGCTGCACTTTATTTTATTCATGATCTATTTATTCAATCTATTACAACTTTCTCCCGTCTACTTGCCAATTTTTGGTGCCGTTGCCCGAAAGGGATTGACAACCCCTTTAATACGTCAGGTTGCGAGTATTTGTTATTTGTGTGCAGGTGTTGTTCACATAGTGTTGCGTGGTTCTCCTACTGGTTCGATAACCTTGGTCTCATCACTGAGGGAAATACCTACCGCTACTGTGATGCATCATCCCTTCCTCTTTGGGGAAATACCGATGTAGTTCAAGCCGCATCAACCACCGGCAGGGCGGTCGTGCCGGACGCGGACCTGGCGGAGCAGGAGGCGCTGCTCGAGTCCTACCGCTTCGCCCACGAGATCCGCCTCGCCCGCTGGCGGTACCGGCAGCGGGTGGCGGAGGTGGCGGCCGCTGGCAAGGAGTGCGACGACGAGGCGTTGTTCGGAGACACAGACAACGAGGAGGCCACGCCCCGGCGCCAAGACCACGAAGAGGCCGGTACGTCTGCGGGCGCCGCCGGCAGCGAGGAAGAGTAGTGCACGGTAGGTCGCCGCCACTCGTGTCCCAGGAAGGCCACTTGTCAGTCTGAAATCCGGCAGACCTCGGGGTAGGAGGTCCCGAGCTGTCGATCTCGGACGATGGTAACGGGGGCAACAATGTTTACCCAGGTTCAGGCCCTCTTAATGGAGGTAAAACCCTACGTTCTGCTTTGGTTTATATTGCTGGAGTTGTATCGAGCACACAGTTAATCTACCTCGAGATCGTGAGTTGTGTTCTACCTCTAGGGCTAGGTGAATGTAATTGTGATACCGTCCCCTCTACGGGCTAAACCCCTTGGCTTATATACACGCCAGGTAGGGTATCTAGGGTTACATGGTCAGTATCCAGAGGATCGCATGGAGTCGACTAGGGATATCTTGGAGCATACGTCAAGTCGTCGTCACGTATAGTCTTGATCTCATCCTTTTTTTAGGGGAATCTTGATCTCATCCAGGCGTACAGCTTTTTGAGTCTTCCTTAATGGGCATGTGGGTCCACTGGCCCAACCCGATGACTATGGGCCGGCTAGGCTAGTACCCCCTAGTCCAGGACACCAGTAGCCCCCGAAGTGGTCTTCTATGCTGAGGATGACCTCCTTGAAGTAAACAACCTCGGATCCGAAGTCCTTGGCTTGACAGTCGAGTTCTCCTTCACTAGTAACTTGAGATTTCTTCCCTTTAAAGTATATCATGAACCACCAATCAAAGGAACAGCATTCCCTGACTTCGGCGTGGCCAAACTCGTTCAACGTCTGAAGACGCAAGATTACTTAGCCTTGAAGGCCAACCATACATGTGTGAATAGTGTTTACTAGCCTGACAACTTTATCGAAGAGGCGCTTACCCACGACTGGTCAAGCAGCTACTGCTCACCCACATCGTGGCCCGAGGCGATCTTTTTACTGGCGCGTCCCATCGAAGTGGAGATAGTGCCCCTTTTCTTAGGGATATCATTAAGATTTTGTTTCTCCCCGTACGCATAATGGCATCTTTTACGGGGGTGGCGATTTCACCGGTGCGGCAGGAGGACTCTTGGCCTTTCACCGGCCTATAAGAGCAAAAGAATTGCAATGGAAAGAACCACACTCTCATTTCCCCCGCCTGCAGCCTCTTGAGCCCCATCACTCAGATCCAATCTCGCCTTCCTCCTTTGTTGTGCCCAAGATCCCATTCCTAGCCATGCCTGACGCCACCCTCAAAGGGCACTGGGTTGGTTCCTCTGTTACAGAGGGCACCATCCAGGAGCTGCGCAACGCGGGGTACATCCCCACCAACGTCGCCACCCGAGCACTGGGCCCCAACCAGCAGGTGCACGCTCCCAACCCCGTGGAGAGGGTGGTCTTCGTTCCCCACCTCATCATAGGTCTGGGGTTCCCGCTGCACCCCTTCGTGCACGGGGTAATGTTCTACTATGGGCTAGATTTCTACCATATGTCCCCGAACTCCATCCTCCACCTCACCTCCTTCATCACGGTCTGTGAGGCCATTCTCCCCATCGAGCCGCACTTCGGCCTATGGCTGAAGATCTTCGGCGTCAAGCCGAAGTCCAGCGGCTCTGATCTGGCGGAGTGTGGAGGTGCCATGATCAACAAGAACCGGAAGGTCAGCTGGTTCAAGGGTACCTTCATAGAGACCGTCAAAGAGTGGCAGCGCGAGTGGTTTTACATCACCGAGCCACTCACCGCGGGCCAGGCCGAAGTCCCGGCGTTCTCGGCTTGGCCCCTGCTACTTCTTGAGCTTGCGTTGGTTTTTCCCTTGAAGAGGAAAGGGTGATGCACCAAAGTAGAGATAAGCATTTTTCTCAATTAAGAACCAAGGTATCAATCCAGTAGGAGGAACACACAAGTCTCCAATGATTGCACCTACACAAACAAACAAATACTTCCACCCAACGCGAAAAAGGGGTTGTCAATCCCTTCACGGTCACTTGCAAGGATGAGATCTGATAGAGATAGGTATAAAAGATAATTAAACGTGCAAAATAAGGTCAAGGCAAATAAATTGCAGGAAGGTATTTTTGTCCTTTTGGTTTATAGATTTGAAAATAATATGATAAAAATAGACCCGGGGGCCATAATTTTCACTAGAGACTTCTCTCTTGAAAGAACACATACGGTGGGTAAACAAATTATTGTTGAGAAATTGATAGAAAAGTGCAAAGTTATGACGATATCCAAGGCAATGATCATGAATATAGACATCATGTCTGTGACAAGTAGACCGACTCCAACCTGCATCTACAACTATTACTCCACACATCGACCGCTATCCAGCATGCATCTAGTGTATTAAGTTAACAAGAACGGAGTAACTCCTTAAGCAATAGAAGCTAATGCCTAACTGTTTGAATGACAACGGCTTTGTCCGAGCTTGAGGTACTCAAGGCCGAGCTTGTGAGCATGTGGCGTTTAACCTCACCATTAGTGCATGTGGCGTTCAAAGACGTGTTCATTGCTTCTGTCACCTTTACCGGAACTGCATCCAAGACCTCCTGCATATTTGTAACACCATCTGACGTAAATAGATCTTTGTAGAACCGAGTTGCCATCTCCTCGACCTCATTAATGTTGCTGATCACATCACCATTGGAATTGTGTAGTGATTTTATGAGGTTTTCACTTCTTCTCATCGTGGCTCTCAAATGGAAGTAACGAGTGTTTTTATCTTCGCAGCTAAGCCATTCCACACGCGACCGTTGCTTCCACAGTATCTCTTCCCGGTGGTATAGTTCCGCAAGACACTCAACAACTTTCACCTCCTGGTGAGACGGACCGACTCGGCCCAGTAAGTTTCTTAGTATTTCCAGCTCATGCTTGAGACGTTTTATTTCTCTCCGTACATTCCCAAAAGTAAGATGATCCCAACTAGAGAGGTCACCTGACAGCTCCCGCAACTTATCTTGGACCTCCGTCACTAAACATGCATCTGGGATCTTCTTCCAAACCGCATCAACACAAGTTTTCTGGTCTGGGTGAGTTTCCCACATCATCTCGTACTTAAAGGGTATAGCATCCTTATTATCCATAAGATCTTCTGCAAACTTCAATACAATTGGGCTATGATCCGAGCAGGCTGCTGAGGCGTGATCGAGCTGCACCACTGGGAATAGCGAGCACCATAAGTTGTCCGCCACCGCTCGATCTAATCTGACCCTTGTAAAAGAGCCACCTGCTACTCTTTTCTCGAAAGTCCAGGGGATCCCACTATATCCCACATCAGTTAAACAACACACATCTAGGGCATCTCTAAATCCATCCATTTGGGATTGACTCCTCAAACCCACTCCATCATGCTCCGAGTGATGTAAAACTTCGTTAAAATCACCTATAACTAGCCATGGGAGAACTGAGGTCCTGACTAGTGAACGAACGGTGTCCCAGGTCTTGTATCTCTCGGCGACCTTTGCCTCTCCATAGATGCACGATAACCTCCATGGATTTGGTCCCAAATCAGAAACAACAACATCAAAATGGTACTTTGAGTAGCCTTAAACTTTCGATTTCATTTCATCATTCGTGAAGATTTTCAGAATTCATGAACATTTTTAAATTTCACGACCATTTTTTGAATGTGCGTATGGACCTTTTCAGAATCGTGAACATTTTTTTAATCTGTGAACATTTATTGAATTCAGAAACTTTTTGGAAATTGCGAATAATTTTGAATTCATGACCAATTTTTTAAACCGCGAGATTTCATAAAATCATGATTCTCAAATTCGGGAACATTTTTTTCATTAGTGAACATTTTTGAATTCAGAACTATTTTCCAAATTCATGAACATTTTATGAAGTCCTAAAAAAACATATTTGTGAACAGATTTTGAAAATCAGGATATTATTTGAAATCTTGAACATTATTTTCAAATTTGACATTCATGACCAATTGTCTGAGTAAAAAAATAGGGGTGCGCAGCCCGCACATGTGGCCCAAAATGCATGTTGGCGACGCAATGGTTTGCACGATTGGTATGTACTCAGTTTGACCAAGTTTGTAGGAAACAATATGAACATTCACAATAACAAATTTATATGATGTGAAAATATATGCAATGATGAATCCAATGTCATATATTTATTGGTGTATATGTTAATATTTTTTTTACAAACTTGTTAAAAGTATATATAAAGTTTGACTTTAGACAACCCTAATACGCGGAGTAAATAAAAATGGAGGAAGTATTTGCCAAGCTACGCGGCAAATAGGACCTCTCAGTCGCACATGACCTCCTATTTGATGCTAGTAGCGTCAATTGGGCGAAACGCACATGGTGCATGCTTATGGGCCGGTCCACTCTCGTTATACTTTAGTAAGGCTCAAACGAGTGGTTTTCTGTTGATGCACGGTAGTGACACGCACCTTATCGACCCCCCCCCCCCCCCCTCCTCACATAGGAGGCTGTAGCCAGGTTTTGTGAAAGTCTTTTTTGTGAAAGCATGTTCTTTTTAAGTCAACATTATTGAAATGCCAATTTTTTCCCAAAAGTTTGGATTTTTCTTTTGAAAAATTAAACTTTAATTGAAACATTAATTTTTTTAAAAAAAGTTATGAACGATATTTCAAATTGCTATTTCTTTAGAAAATTTGGACAAAAACTAAAATTCTGAACTTTTTCTAAGAAAGTGAACAACTTTCGAAATTTCAAAACTGAAATTAAAAATGCGAACATTTGTTGAGGAACATGAGAAAAAATTAAAATTCAAAACATTGTTTGAAAACACAAACACAATTTAGAAAATGAGAAAATTTTCTGAAAACATGAACATTGGTTGTAAAATGAGAACAGATTTTGAATATCCAAACATTGTTCTAAAAAGGAAAAAAACCAAAACATGTGGAATAGGATTCACCAGTCGGCATGGCCCGAACTAAATGTCTTACCTTATTCACGGTCGCAGCTGGCCATGCAAAGGCGCGGGCGTGGAGAGGAGAGGGCGAGTGATAGATAGCATTTGTCGCAGTCGGCCATGTACGCAGGCACATGACGGCGCACACATGGGGGACATGACTGTGCGGGCGCCTCCGCAGCACACAACGCCGGAATCGCCAAGTCAGCATGGCCTCAGTTTACAAGACGAACAACTCGCATGGCTAGGCATCAAATCAAACAAAACACACCAACAAACCTTGGACGGCCCCTATTTGTATGGCGCGACGGTGGTAGTAGCATGTTTTAAGCAGTAAAAACCTTACTGCATTAACGCCCATGGCCCAGCCGCACAGGGAGAGAAGCCCGTGGCCCATGGGCAGAGAAACCGGAAACCGGCCGCGCAGATCCGAGAGGGCGCGCGCAGGCCCGGACCACAAGCACCCGGCAGATCCAACGTTTCGGCCATGAGAATCCCAGCCCCGCCGTACCGCGGTCTGTCTCCCGCGGCCGCTACAGCGCCGAGACCATCTCCGCCCGCGAGCCTCTTCCCCGCAGACCATATCCCTCGCAGAATCTACCACAACCCTATTTATTTTTTATTTTTTTCCCCATCTTTTCGGCAAAGCTTGCGCTAACACAGCGGGAATCTAGAGACAGGGATAAACAAATGGCGGCTTGCCAAAGGTGGAGCACCGCGGTGAATCTAGACGGCCGTGGTCTCCACTTTTGATGCCACGATGCGCAGCAAAGCGGAGCAGCACACACACTGCACCTGGCCGCTAAATGCAATGCGCTGGTGCTTAGCTTAGCTACAACGACGATGATGACGACAATAATAACCAATGCAGTGCACACAGCTCCGGTTGCACATGCACGGGGGAAGGGCTCCCTTCTACATTAGGAGTATGCTGCCACTAAACCTGAATTAACGGGCCATAATCATTTGCCACTTGCGGGCCAGTGAGGTCACGGAGTGCGTCGTCGAGGGGGGGGGCCCTCCCCG
Source organism: Triticum aestivum (assembly GCF_018294505.1). Taxonomy (NCBI): domain Eukaryota; kingdom Viridiplantae; phylum Streptophyta; class Magnoliopsida; order Poales; family Poaceae; genus Triticum; species Triticum aestivum. The sequence continues at coordinate 514,257,393 of NC_057799.1, forward strand.
CGTTGAGCCTCGAGTACAATAACGCAGATCGCGATCCGGCGAGAAACGACTTGTTAAAGACAATTATGCATGAGGGCTAATTAAACACAATCATTAGGCCGTGGTCACAAGGGACAGGCTTGCACCGGAAGCACCAGCACCAGCAGGGACGATGAGTGCTGCTACTCGACCTTGTCTGCAACTGTTGCTGCTACGCTGGTCATTTCTGAATCTGACTGATATTCTCGTCGTCACCCCTTTCAGAAAAGCTCGTCACCCTGTCGCTGACAGATCGCTGCCGAGTTTCTTCACCGCAGTAGCCAAAAGGATGACATGAGCAGGATGCATGCGGCAGGCACAACAGTAACAGGATGCATGCGGCAGGCACAACAGTAACAGGTCAACTAGTTCACCGAATCTCAACAGTAGCCGATGGAACGTGTGCTTGCTTTGAGTCACCGCTGGTGTTCGTTTCTTGGTTAGTCAATGATGCCGGGTTTAAGCTAGGTACTCCCTTCGTTCAGAATTACTTGTCATAAAAATGAATATATCTATAACTAAAATGCATTTAGATACATTCATTTCTTGAACAAGTAATTCCGAACGAAGGGAGTATAAGCTAGCCAGCCTCTGCTGACCACAAGCACGTCTTGGTCAGTTCCAACTTCCAAGCGAGTCCCAAACGACCTTCCAATAATGGACCGAATTGGTGTGCAACAGCAGAGATGATTGCTTAAACCAGCGCCTAATTGGACGCGGAATGCCTCTAGAATCACTGCACGATTACTATTATATACCAGTATTATAATCAAACAGGGACGTGAAGCGTTGTTGAACTGATCGAATCTCCATGGTCAAGATGCTCTGTTCTAGCTAGCTTGTTCAATATCCTACTCTTTTTTGGTCTGAATCTCCACAGCCTGTGCCGTGCTAAGTTGCTAATAACCACCCCGGATGGTGGTTGACGGGGGAGGACGCAGCGATGCATTGCACGTCCGCCACCATTATCTGCACATTATTCGGTCAACTTTATCATTCATGGGGCGACCCATTTCGTCCGCCGCCGTCCGTTTAGGTCGGCGCGGATACAAAACGCGGCTCAACGCGTCGACCCATGCGCGTCTGCTTTTCGTCCGCGGACGACCCATTTCCTGTCTTTTTAGCCAGATTTGCGTCGACGCAGACACGCGATAGACGCGCGCACGCTCGTCTTCTCCTCTCCTCAGGCCCGCTCAGCCCCTCACCCCCAGCCAACAGCAACCCTTGCCCGCCTCCTTCGTCGCCGACGCCGCTGCCGATTTTTGCGGCGACTCTGCCAGCTGCCGCCGCCTCCACATCTGCCCAGCAACGCCGCCCGCTCCCCCGTCGCCCGCCACCACCGTCTTGCCGCCGGGGAGCAAACTGCTTCCCACCGCCGCTCCCCCCACCGCACAGCTGCCCGCGACCAAGAAGCCGCCTCGCCGCCCCGGCCAGATCCGACCGGCATGCTCGTCGGACACCGGCAGGGCAGCTAGCTGGTCCGTGCGCGCCGCGACTCCCCTCGCCGGCCGTCTCCTTCTTCGACGCCCGCAAGCTGTTCGACAGTTTGCCAAGGTACGAAATAGACTCCACCGACGAGTTCTTTTTCCACAATTTCCTTTGCGACTCCGAAGATTCGTCGTCCGACAACGAGGAGGAGATATTGGCTGTCGTGTTGGTCCATCACCACCTCGACAGCCAACGGCCGTTGTTCCGTGGCTCCATTCCGGGCCACCTTCCGGCGTTGAATCGCAACCGAGACAGCGGGCATTTCCTTCTTTGGAAGGACTACTTTGATACAACAAACCCGTTGTTCAAACATCAAAAATTCTACCGCCGTTTCCGTATGAGTAGGCATCTTTTCAATCGTATTAGAGAGGGGGTGTTCGGCTATGATGACTATTTCGAGTGCAAAGAGGATGCCGTCGGCAAGATTGGTTTCTCCTCTTATCAGAAATGCACTGCCGCCATCCGAATGCTTGCATACGGAGTGCCCGGTGATCTCATTGACGAGCACGTCCGTATGAGCGAGTCTACATGCAGAGTCCGTGTATAAGTTCTGCAAGGCTGTTATTGCTGTGTTTGGCCCTGAGTACTTGAGAGAGCCGACAGCTGAAGATACAGCCCGTTTGTTGGCGATGAATGCCAGAAGGGGCTTCCCAGGGAAGCTTGGCAGCATAAACTGCATGCACTGGGAGTGGAAGATGTTGGGGATCGTAGCAGCAATTTAAAATTTTCTACGCATCACCAAGATCAATCTGTGAAGTCATCTAGCAACGAGAGAGATGAGTGCATCTACATACCCTTGTAGATCGCGAGCGGAAGCGTTCAACGGAACGGGGTTGATGGAGTCGTACTCGTCGTGATCCAAATCACCGATGATCCTAGCGCCGAACGGACGGCACCTCCGCGTTCAACACACGTACGGTTGGGAGAGACGTCTCCTCCTTCTTGATCTAGAAAGGAGGGGGGAGAGGTTGATGAAGATCCAGCAGCACGACGGCGTGGTGGTGGAAGCAGCGGGTGTTGGAAATATGCCCTAGAGGCAATAATAAATTGGTTATTATTATTATATTTCCTTGTTCATAATAATCGTTTATTATCCATGCTAGAATTGTATTGATAGGAAACTCAGATACATGTGTGGATACATAGACAACACCATGTCCCTAGTAAGCCTCTAGTTGACTGGCCCGTTGATCAATAGATGGTTACGGTTTCCTGACCATAGACATTGGATGTCGTTGATAACGGGATCACATCATTAGGAGAATGATGTGATGGACAAGACCCAATCCTAAGCCTAGCACAAGATCGTGTAGTTCGTTTGCTAAGAGCTTTTCTAACGTCAAGTATCATTTCCTTAGACCATGAGATTGTGCAACTCCCAGATACCGTAGGAATGCTTTGGGTGTACCAAACGTCACAACGTAACTGGGTGGCTATAAAGGTGCACTACAGGTATCTCCGAAAGTGTCTGTTGGGTTGGCACGAATCGAGACTGGGATTTGTCACTCCGTGTAAACGGAGAGGTATCTCTGGGCCCACTCGATAGGACATCATCATAATGTGCACAATGTGACCAAGGAGTTGATCACGGGATGATGTGTTACGGAACGAGTAAAGAGACTTGCCGGTAACGAGATTGAACAAGGTATCGGGATACCGACGATCGAATCTCGGGCAAGTAACATACCGATAGACAAAGGGAATTGTATACGGGATTGAATGAATCCCCGACATCGTGGTTCATCCGATGAGATCATCGTGGAACATGTGGGAGCCAACATGGGTATCCAGATCCCGCTGTTGGTTATTGACCGGAGAACGTCTCGGTCATGTCTGCATGGTTCCCGAACCCGTAGGGTCTACACGCTTAAGGTTCGATGACGCTAGGGTTATAGGGAAAGTATGTACGTGGTTACCTAATGTTGTTCGGAGTCCCGGATGAGATCCCGGACATCACGAGGAGTTCCGGAATGGTCCGGAGGTAAAGATTTATATATGGGAAGTCCTGTTTTGGTCACCGGAAAAGTTTCGGGTGCTATCGGTAATGTACCGGGACCACCGAGAGGGTCCCGGGGGTCCACCAGGTGGGGCCACCGGCCCCAGAGGGCTGTGTGGGCCAAGTGTGGGAAGGGACCAGCCCCTAGGTGGGCTGGTGCGCCTCCCACAAGGGGCCCAGGGCGCAGGAAGGGGGGGAAGGGGGAAACCCTAGGCTAAGATGGGCCTAAGGCCCATCTAGTTGGGCGCCCCCCTCTCTCTTCCCCTTTGGCCGCCCCCCAAGTCCCATCTAGGGCTGGCCGCACCCCTTGGGGGGGGGAACCCTAGATGGGGGCGCAGCCCCTCCCCCTCCCCTATATATAGTGGGGGTTTGGGGGCTGCCATACACATGAGACTTCCTCTCTTTTGGCGCAGCCCTACCCCTCTCCCTCCTCCTCTCCCGCGGTGCTTGGCGAAGCCCTGCAGGATTGCCACGCTCCTCCATCACCACCATGCCATCGTGCTGCTGCTGGACGGTGTCTTCCCCAACCTCTCCCTCTCTCCTTGCTGGATCAAGGCGTGGGAGACGTCACCGGGCTGCACGTGTGTTGAACGCGGAGGCACCATTCTTCGGTGCTTAGATCGGAATCAACCGCGATCTGAATCGCTATTAGTACGACTCCTTCATCCGCGTTCTTGCAACGCTTCCGCATCGCGATCTACAAGGGTATGTAGATGCACTCCCATTCCCCTCGTTGCTAGATTACTCCATAGATTGATCTTGGTGATGCGTAGAAAATTTTGAATTATTGCTACGTTACCCAACAGTGGCATCATGAGCTAGGTCTATGCGTAGTTTCTATGCACGAGTAGAACACAAAGTAGTTGTGGGCATCGATTTTGTCAATTTACTTGCCGTTACTAGTCTTATCTTGATTCAGCGGCATCGTGGGATGAAGCGGCCCGGACCGACCTTACACGTACACTTACGTGAGACAGGTTCCACCGACTGACATGCACTAGTTGCATAAGGTGGCTAGCGGGTGTCTGTCTCTCCCACTTTAGTCGGATCGGATTCGATGAAAAGGGTCCTTATGAAGGGTAAATAGAAATTAGCATATCACGTTGTGGCTTTTGCATAGGTAAGAAACGTTCTTGCTAGAATCCCATAGCGGCCACGTAAAACATGCAACAACAATTAGAGGACGTCTAACTTGTTTTTGCAGGGTATGCTATGTGATGTGATATGGCCAAAAGGATGTGATGAATGATATATGTGATGTATGAGATTGATCATGTTCTTGTAATAGGAATCACGACTTGCATGTTGATGAGTATGACAACCGGCAGGAGCCATAGGAGTTGTCTTAATTTATTGTATGACCTGCGTGTCACAGAAAACGCCATGTAATTACTTTACTTTATTGCTAACCGTTAGCCATAGTAGTAGAAGTAATAGTTGGCGAGACAACTTCATGAAGACACGATGATGGAGATCATGGTGTCATGCCGGTGACGAAGGTGATCATGCCGCGCCTCAAAGATGGAGATCAAAGGCGCAAGATGATATTGGCCATATCACGTCACTTTATGATTTGCATGTGATGTTTGTCATGTTTACATCTTATTTGCTTAGAACGACGGTAGCATAAATAAGATGATCCCTCACTAAAATTTCAAGAGACGTGTTCCCCCTAACTGTGCACCGTTGCGAAGGTTCGTTGTTTCGAAACACCACGTGATGATCGGGTGTGATAGATTCTAACGTTCAAATACAACGGGTGTTGACGAGCCTAGCATGTACAGACATGGCCTCGGAACACATGCAAAACACTTAGGTTGACTTGACGAGCCTAGCATGTACAGACATGGCCTCGGAACACAAGAGACCGAAAGGTCGAACATGAGTCGTATAGTAGATACGATCAACATAGAGATGTTCACCGATGATGACTAGTCCGTCTCACGTGATGATCGGACACGGCCTAGTTTGACTCGGATCATGTGTCACTTAGATGACTAGAGGGATGTCTATCTGAGTGGGAGTTCATTAATCAGATGAACTTAATTATCATGAACATAGTCAAAAGGTCTTTGCAAATTATGTCGTAGCTTACGCTTTAGTTCTACTGTTTAAGATATGTTCCTAGAGAAAATTTAGTTGAAAGTTGATAGTAGCAATTATGCGGACTGGGTCCGTAAACTGAGGACTGTCCTCATTGCTGCACAGAAGGCTTATGTCCTTAATGCACCGCTCGGTGTGCTGAACCTCGAGCGTCGTTTGTAGATGTTACGAAACATCTGACATACACGTTTTGATGACTACGTGATAGTTTAGTGTGTGATGCTAATGGTTTAAAATTGTGGCACCAAAGACGTTTTTGAAACGTCGCAGAACATATGAGATGTTCCAAAGACTGAAATTGGGATTTCAGACTAGTGCCCACGTCAAGAGGTATGAGACCTCTGACAAGTTTCTTAAGCCTGCAAACTAAGGGAGAAAAGCTCAATCGTTGAGCATGTGCTCAGATTGTCTGAGTACCACAATCGCTTGAATCGAGTGGGAGTTAATCTTCCAGATGAGATAGTGATGGTTCTCCATAGTCACTGCCACCAAGCTATTAGAGCTTCGTGATGAACTATAACATATCAGGGATAGATATGATGATCCTTGAGAAACTTGCGATGTTTGACACCGCAAAAGTAGAAATCAAGAAGGAGCATCAATTGTTGATGGTTAGTAAAACCACTAGTTTCTAGAAGGGCAAGGGCAAAAGGGATACTTCATGAAACAACAAATCATTTGCTGCTCTAGTGAAGAATCCCAAGGTTGAGCCCAAACCCGAGACTAAGTGCTTCTGTAATGAGGGGAACGGTCACTGAAGCAGAGCTACCCTAGATACTTGGTAGATGAGAAGGCAGGCAAGGTCGACAGAAGTATATTGGATATACATTATATGAATGTGTACTTTACTAGTACTCCTAGCAGCACCAGGGTATTAGATACCGGTTCGGTTGCTAAGTGTTAGTAACTCGAAATAAAAGCTGCGGAATAAACGGAGACTAGCTAAAGGTGAGATGACGATATGTGTTGGAAGTGTTTCCAAGGTTGATGTGATCAAGCATCGCATACTCCCTCTACCATCGAGATTGGTGTTAAACCTAAATAATTGTTATTTGGTGTTTGCATTGAGCATAAACATGATTGGATTATGTTTATCGCAATACGGTTATTCATTTAAGGAGAATAATGGTTACTCTGTTTATTTGAATAATACCTTCAATGGTCTTGCACCTAAAATGAATCTCGATCGCAGTGATACACATGTTCGTGCCAAAAGATATAAAATAGTGATGATAGTACCACATACTTGTGGCACTGCCATTTGAGTCATATTGGGTATAGAACGCATGAAGAAGCTCCATGTAGATGGATCTTTGGACTCACTCGTTTTTGAAAAGATTGAGACATGCGAACCATGTCTATTGGTATATATGCATGAAGAAACTCCATGCAGATGGATAGTTTGGACTCACTTGAGTTTGAATCACTTGAGACATGCAAATCATACCACATGGGCAAGATGACTGAAAGGCCTCGTTTTCAGTAAGATGGAACAAGAGAGCAACTTGTTGGAAGTAATACATTTGATGTGTGCAGTCCAATGAGTGCTGAGGCACGCAGTGGATATCGATATGTTCTTACTTCACAGATGATTTGAGTAGATACTGAGAATATTTACTTGATGAAACACAAGTCTGAATTATTGAAAGGTTCAAGTAATTTCAGAGTGAAGTTGAAGATCGTCATGACAAGAGGATAAAATGTCTGTGATATGATCATAGAGATGAGTATCTGAGTTACGAGTTTGGCACACAATTAAGAAATTGTGGAAATTGTTTCACGACTAATACCGCCTGGAACACCACAGTGTGATGGTGTGTCCGAACATCATAACTGCAACCTATTGGACATGGTGCATACCATGATGTCTCTTATCGAATTACCACTATCGTTTATGGGTTAGGCATTAGAGACAACTGCATTCACTTTAAATAGGGCACCACGCAATTCCGTTGAGACGACACCGTATGAACTATGGTTTAGAGAAACCTAAGTTGTCGTTTCTTAAAAGTTTGGGGCTGCGACGCTTATGTGAAAAGTTTCAGGCTGATAAGCTCGAACCCAAAGCGGATAAATGCATCTTCATAGAATACCCAAAACAGTTGGGTATACCTCCTATTTCAGATCCGGAAGCAAGGTGATTGTTTCTAGAAACAGGTCCTTTCTCGAGGAAAAGTTTCTCTCGAAAGAATTGAGTGGGAGGATGGTGGAGACTTGATGAGGTTATTGAACCGTCACTTCAACTAGTGTGTAGCAGGGCACAGGAAGTTGTTCTTGTGGCACCTATACCAATTGAAGTGGAAGCTTATGATAGTGATCATGAAACTTCGGATCAAGTCACTACCAAACCTTGTAGGTCGACAAGGATAGGTACTACTCCTGAGTGGTACGGTAATCCTGTCTTAGATATCATGTTGTTAGACAATACTGAACCTACGAGCTATGGAGAAGCGATGGTGGGCCCATATTCCGACAAATGGTTAGAAACCATGAAATCCGAGATAGGATCCATGTATCAGAACAAAGCATGGACTTTGGTGAACTTGCCCGATGATCGGCAAGCCATTGAGATAAATGGATCTTTAAGAAGAAGACGGACATGGACGGTAATGTTACCGTCTATGAAGCTCGACTTGTGGCAAAGAGTATTTTCACAAGTTCAAGGAGTTGACTACGATGAGATTTTCTCATCCGTAGCGATGCTTAAGTCCGTCGGAATCATGTTAGCATTAGCTGCATTTATGAAATCTGGCAGATGGATGTCAAAACAAGTTCCCTTACTAGTTTTCGTAATGAAAGGTTGTATGTGATACAACCAGAAGGTTTTGTCAATCCTGAAAGATGCTAACAAGTATGCAAAGCTCCAGCGATCCTTCTAAGGATTGGAGTAAGCATCTCGGAGTTGGAATGTATGCTTTGATGAGATGATCAAAGATTTTGGGTTTATACAAAGTTTGTTAGAAACTTGTATTTACAATAAAGTGAGTGGGAGCGCTACAACATTTCTGATAAGTATATGTGAATGACATATTGTTGATCCGAAATGATGTAAAATTTCTGGAAAGCATAAAGGGTTGTTTGAAAGGAGTTTTTCAAAGGAAGACCTGGATAAAGCTGCTTACATATTGGGCATCAAGATCTATAGAGATAGATCAAGACGCCTGATGATACTTTCAAAGAACGCACACCTTGACATGATTTTGAAAGAGTTCAAAATAGATCAGCAAAGAAGGAGTTCTTGGCTGTGTTACAAGGTGTGAGTATTGAGTAAGACTCAAGACCTGACCACAGCAGAAGAGAGAGAAAGGACGAAGGTCGTCCCCTATGCTTTAGACGTAGGCTCTACAGTATGCTATGTTGTGTACCGCACATGAAGTGTGCCTTGCCATGAGTTGGTCAAGGGGTACAATAGTGATCCGGGAATGGATCACATGACAGCGGTCGAACTTATCCTTAGTATCTAGTGGACTAAGGAATTTTCTCGATTATGGAGGTGAAAAGGGGTTCGTCGTAAAGGGTTACGTCGATGCGAACTTTGACACTAAACCGGATTCGTATAGTAGAGCAGTTATTTGAAATGGCTCCAAGTAGCGCGTGGTAGCATCCACAAGATGACATAGATATTCGTAAAGCACACACGGATCTGAAAGGTTCAGACCCGTTGAATAAAACCTCTCTCACAAGCAGAACATGATCAAACCCTAGTAAACTCTTGGGTGTAGTCACATGGCGATGTGGACTATGAGTGTTAATCACATGGCGATGTGAACTAGATTATTGACTCTAGTGCAAGTGGGAGACTGTTGGAAATATGCCCTAGAGGCAATAATAAATTGGTTATTATTATTATATTTCCTTATTCATAATAATCGTTTATTATCCATGCTAGAATTGTATTGATAGGAAACTCAGATACATGTGTGGATACATAGACAACACCATGTCCCTAGTAAGCCTCTAGTTGACTGGCTCGTTGATCAATAGATGGTTACGGTTTCCTGATCATGGACATTGGATGTCGTTGATAACGGGATCACATCATTAGGAGAATGATGTGATGGACAAGACCCAATCCTAAGCCTAGCACAAGATCGTGTAGTTCGTTTGCTAAGAGCTTTTCTAATGTCAAGTATCATTTCCTTAGACCATGAGATTGTGCAACTCCCAGATACCGTAGGAATGCTTTGGGTGTACCAAACGTCACAACGTAACTGGGTGGCTATAAAGGTGCACTACAGGTATCTCCGAAAGTGTCTGTTGCGTTGGCACGAATCGAGACTGGGATTTGTCACTCCGTGTAAACGGAGAGGTATCTCTGGGCCCACTCGGTAGGACATCATCATAATGTGCACAATGTGACCAAGGAGTTGATCACGGGATGATGTGTTACGGAACGAATAAAGAGACTTGCCGGTAACGAGATTGAACAAGGTATCGGGATACCGCGATCGAATCTCGGGCAAGTAACATACCGATAGACAAAGGGAATTGTATACGGGATTGAATGAATCCCCGACATCGTGGTTCATCCGATGAGATCATCGTGGAACATGTGGGAGCCAACATGGGTATCCAGATCCCGCTGTTGGTTATTGACCGGAGAACGTCTCGGTCATGTCTGCATGGTTCCCGAACCCGTAGGGTCTACACACTTAAGGTTCGATGACGCTAGAGTTATAGGGAATAGATATACGTGGTTACCCAATGTTGTTCGGAGTCCCGGATGAGATCTCGGACGTCACGAGGAGTTCCGGAATGGTCCGGAGGTAAAGATTTATATATGGGAAGTCCTGTTTTGGTCACCGGAAAAGTTTCGGGTGCTATCGGTAATGTACCGGGACCACCGGGAGGGTCCCGGGGGTCCACCAGGTGGGGCCACCGGCCCCAGAGGGCTGCGTGGGCCAAGTGTGGGAAGGGACCAGCCCCTAGGTGGGCTGGTGCGCCTCCCACAAGGGGCCCAGGGCGCAGGAAGGGGGGAAGGGGGAAACCCTAGGCTAAGATGGGCCTAAGGCCCATCTAGTGGGGCCCCCCCTCTCTCTCCCCCTTTGGCCGCCCCCCAAGTCCCATCTAGGGCTGGCCGCACCCCTTGGGGCGGGAACCCTAGATGGGGGCGCAGCCCCTCCCCCTCCCCTATATATAGTGGGGGTTTTGGGGCTGCCATACACATGAGACTTCCTCTCTTTTGGCGCAGCCCTACCCCTCTCCCTCCTCCTCTCCCGCGGTGCTTGGCGAAGCCCTGCAGGATTGCCACGCTCCTCCATCACCACCACGCCGTCGTGCTGCTGCTGGACGGTGTCTTCCCCAACCTCTCCCTCTCTCCTTGCTGGATCAAGGCGTGGGAGACGTCACCGGGCTGCACGTGTGTTGAACGCGGAGGCACCGTTCTTCGGTGCTTAGATCGGAATCAACCGCGATCTGAATCGCTACGAGTACGACTCCTTCATCCGCGTTCTTGCAACGCTTCCGCATCGCGATCTACAAGGGTATGTAGATGCACTCCCCTTCCCCTCATTGCTAGATTACTCCATAGATTGATCTTGGTGATGCGTAGAAAATTTTGAATTATTTCTACGTTACCCAACAGCGGGGATCTCGGCAGGGCTTCGCCAAGCTCAGCGAGAGGGAGAGGTGTTACGGGGGGAAGATGGAGGCGCCAGGGGCTTGGGTGTGCAGCCCTCCCTCCGTCCTCTTTATATAGGGTCCCTGGGGGGCGCCGGCCCCTAGAGATCTAATCTCAAGGGGGGCGGCGGCCAAGGGGGGGACTTGCCCCCCAAGTCAGGTGGGGCGCCCCCCACCCCCAGGGTTTCCAATCCTAGGCGCAGGGGGAGGCCCATGGGGGGCGCACCAGCCCACCAGGGGCTGGTTCCCTTCCCACTTCAGCCCATGGGGCCCTCCGGGATAGGTGGCCCCACCCGGTGGACCCCCGGGACCCTTCCGGTGGTCCCGGTACAATACCGGTACCCCCCGAAACTTTTCCGATGGCCGAAACTGGACTTCCTATATACAAATCTTTACCTCTGGACCATTCCAGAACTCCTCGTGATGTCCGGGATCTTATCCGGGACTCCGAACAACTTTCGGGTTATCGCATACTAATATCTCTACAACCCTAGCGTCACCGAACCTTAAGTGTGTAGACCCTACGCGGGAGACACGCAGACATGACCGAGACAACTCTCCTATCAATAACCAACAGCGGGATCTGGATACCCATGTTGGCTCCCACATGCTCCTCGATGATCTCATCGGATGAACCACGATGTTGAGGATTCAAGTAATCCCGTATACAATTCCCTTTGTCAATCGGTACGTTACTTGCCCGAGATTCGATCGTCGGTATCCCAATACCTCGTTCAATCTCGTTACCGACAAGTCACTTTACTCGTACCGTAATGCATGATCCCTTGACCAATCACTTGGTCACATTGAGCTCATTATGATGATGCATTACCGAGTGGGCCCAGAGATACCTCTCCGTCATACGGAGTGACAAATCCCAGTCTCGATCTGTGCCAACCCAACAGACACTTTCGGAGATACCTGTAGTGCACCTTTATAGCCACCCAGTTACGTTGTGACGGTTGGTACACCCAAAGCATTCCTATGGTATCCGGGAGTTGCACGATCTCATGGTCTAAGGAAATGATACTTGACATTAGAAAAGCTTTAGCAAACGAACTACACGATCTAGTGCTATGCTTGGGATTGGGTCTTGTCCATCACATCATTCTCCCAATGATGTGATACCGTTATCAATGACATCCAATGTCCATGGTCAGGAAACCGTAACCATCTATTGATCAGCGAGCTAGTCAACCAGAGGCTCACTAGGGACATGTTATGGTCTATGTGTTCACACATGTATTACGATTTCCGGATAACACAATTATAGCATGAACAATAGAAAATTATCATGAACAAGGAAATATAATAATAACCATTTTATTATTGCCTCTAGGGCATATTTCCAACAGTCTCCCACTTGCACTAGAGTCAATAATCTAGTTACATTGTGATGAATCGTACACCCATAGAGTTCTGGTGTTGATAATGTTTCGCTCGTGGAAGAGGTTTAGTCAACGGATCTGCGACATTCAAATCCGTATGCACTTTACAAATATCTATGTCTCCATTTTAAACATTTTCACGAATGGAGTTGAAGTGACGCTTGATGTGCCTGGTCTTCTTGTGAAACCTGGGCTCCTTGGCAAGGGCAATAGCTCCAGTGTTGTCACAGAAGAGAGTCATCGGCCCCGATGCATTGGGAATAACTCCTAGGTCGGCAATGAACTCCTTCATCCAGATTGCTTCATGTGCTGCCCCCGAGGCTGCCATGTACTCCGCTTCACATGTAGATCCCGCCACGATGCTTTGCTTGCAACTGCACCAGCTGACTGCCCCACCATTTAAAATATACACGTATCCGGTTTGTGACTTAGAGTCATCCAGATCTGTGTCGAAGCTAGCATCGACGTAACCCTTTACGACGAGCTCTTCGTCACCTCCATAAACGAGAAACATATCCTTAGTCCTTTTCAGGTACTTCAGGATATTCTTGACCGCTGTCCAGTGTTCCATGCCGGGATTACTTTGGTACCTTCCTACCAAACTTACGGCAAGGTTTACATCAGGTCTGGTACACAGCATGGCATACATAATAGACCCTCTGGCCGAGGCATAGGGGACGACACTCATCTTTTCTCTATCTTCTGCCGTGGTCGGGCATTGAGCCGTGCTCAATCTCACACCTTGCAATACAGGTAAGAACCCCTTCTTGGACTGATCCATATTGAACTTCTTCAATATCTTGTCAAGGCATGTGCTTTGTGAAAGACCTATGAGGCGTCTTGATCTATCTCTATAGATCTTGATGCCTAATATGTAAGCAGCTTCTCCAAGGTCCTTCATTGAAAAACACTTATTCAAGTAGGCCTTTATACTTTCCAAGAATTCTATATCATTTCCCATCAATAGTATGTCATCCACATATAATATGAGAAATGCTACAGAGCTCCCACTCACTTTCTTGTAAACACAGGCTTCTCCATAAGTCTGTGTAAACCCAAACGCTTTGATCATCTCATCAAAGCGAATGTTCCAACTCCGAGATGCCTGCACCAGCCCATAGATTGAGCGCTGGAGCTTGCATACTTTGTCAGCATTCTTAGGATCGACAAAACCTTCCGGCTGCATCATATACAATTCTTCCTTAAGGAAGCCGTTAAGGAATGCCGTTTTGACGTCCATTTGCCATATTTCATAATTGTAGAATGCGGCAATTGCTAACATGATTCGGACGGACTTCAGCTTCGCTACGGGTGAGAAGGTCTCATCGTAGTCAACTCCTTGAACTTGTCGATAACCCTTAGCGACAAGTCGAGCTTTATAGATGGTAACATTTCCATCCGCGTCTGTCTTCTTCTTAAAGATCCATTTATTTTCTATCGCTCGCCGATCATCGGGCAAGTCTGTCAAAGTCCACACTTTGTTTTCATACATGGATCATATCTCGGATTGCATGGCTTCAAGCCATTTGTTGGAATCTGGACCCGCCATTGCTTCTTCATAGTTCGAAGGTTCACCGTTGTCCAACAACATGATTTCCAGGACAGGGTTGCCGTACCACTCTGGTGCGGAACGTGTCCTTGTGGACCTACAAAGTTCAGTGGTAACTTGATCATGATCGTCATCATTAACTTCCTCTCTATTCGGTGTAGGCACCACAGAAACATTTTCTTGTGCTGCGCTACTTTCTGGTTCGAGAGGGGTCATCTCATCAAGTTCCACTTTCCTCCCACTTACTTCTTTCGAGAGAAACTCTTTCTCCAGAAAGGACCCGTTCTTGGCAACGAAGATCTTGCCTTCGGATCTGAGGTAGAAGGTATACCCAATGGTTTCCTTAGGGTATCCTATGAAGACGCATTTTTCCGACTTGGGTTCGAGCTTTTCAGGTTGAAGTTTCTTGACATAAGCATCGCATCCCCAAACTTTAAGAAACGACAGCTTAGGTTTCTTTCCAAACCATAATTCATACGGTGTCGTCTCAACGGATTTCGACGGAGCCCTATTTAAAGTGAATGCGGCAGTCTCTAAAGCATAACCCCAAAATGATAGCGGTAGATCGGTAAGAGACATCATGGATCGCACCATATCCAATAGAGTGCGATTACGATGTTCGGACACACCATTACGCTGTGGTGTTCCAGGCGGCGTGAGTTGTGAAACAATTCCACATTTCCTTAAGTGTGTGCCAAATTCGTGTAAGAACTTTATTTTCCTGTCACGTTGATTCTCAACCTCACTCTGAAATTCCTTGAACTTTTCAAAGGTCTCAGACTTGTGTTTCATTAAGTAGACATACCCATATCTACTCAAGTCATCAGTGAGGGTGAGAACATAAGGATAGCCACCGCGAGCCTCAACGCTCATTGGACCACACACATCAGTATGTATGATTTCCAATAAGTTGGATGCTCGCTCCATTGTTCCGGAGAACGGAGTCTTGGTCATTTTGCCCATGAGGCATGATTCGCACGTGTCAAATGATTCATAATCAAGCGACTCCAAAAGTCCATCTGCATGGAGTTTCTTCATGCGTTTGACACCAATGTGACCAAGGAAGCAGTGCCACAAGTATGTGGGACTATCATTATCAACCTTACATTTCTTGGCATTCACACTATGAATATGTGTAACATCACGTTCGAGATTCATTAAGAATAAACCATTGACCAGCGGGGCATGACCATAAAACATGTCTCTCATATAAATAGAACAACCATTATTCTCGGATTTAAATGAGTAGCCATCTCGCATTAAACGAGATCCAGATACAATGTTCATGCTCAAAGCTGGCACTAAATAACAATTATTGAGGTTTAAAACTAATCCCGTAGGTAAATGTAGAGGTAGCGTGCCGACGGCGATCACATCGACCTTGGAACCATTCCCGACGCGCATCGTCACCTCGTCCTTCGCCAGTCTCCGCTTATTCCGCAGCTCCTGCTTTGAGTTACAAATATGAGCAACTGCACCGGTATCAAATACCCAGGAGCTACTACGCGCGCTGGTTAGGTACACATCAATAACATGTATATCACATATACCTTTGGTATTGCCGGCCTTCTTATCCGCTAAATACTTGGGGCAGTTCCGCTTCCAGTGACCGGTTCCCTTGCAATAAAAGCACTCAGTCTCAGGCTTGGGTCCATTCTTTGTCTTCTTCCCGGCAGCTTGCTTACCGGGCGCGTCAACTCCCTTGCCGTCTTTCTTGAATTTCTTCTTACCCTTGCCTTTCTTGAACTTAGTGGTTTTGTTCACCATCAACACTTGATGTTCCTCTCCCTGCTGTGGAAAATATGGACCAAGCTTTTCTGTTCCATATACCTGACAAATGTCCTACCTCTCATGCACCAATCTGTCAGGCCATGGAGGAAGGTGTACAGGACAAGGGTAAAGAGAATATTGGGGTAGCTGAAAATCTGCATGATGTGGAGTCACAGGCCTTGCTGCAACCTTTTGGCCAGGAAAACTTAAGGAAGAGGAGAAGTGGAAAAACTCCACTTGTGGAAACAGAGGTAAGAAGAAGTGACAGAATTAAGAAAGACAATGCTGGTTACAAGAGAAATTCTTGCCCTAATAATAATTGCTTACCTTGCAATGCTGCCCCTCCCATCATCAAAAAATCAGTTGTTAAAAATCTCACTGCCTCTTTCTGTAAGGTTTCTGAGGGGGAACTGGAGGACATGCTGGCCAAGAAGCCCAAGAGAATGGATGAGGAGGTTTTGGACAAGGTGCCCTTGGCCAAAGGAGAAGGACATGCTACCACCTCTTCTTAATGTTTAGGGACCCCTCTTGGAGTGTTGTGTGGTGGGATTGTGTCTGTAGTCCCACACCTCTTAGTTTGTTGCTGCTTTTGCCAACTATAAGACTTGGGTCTTGGTGCTTTCTGAACCTTGTTTGCCTGTGGCTGTACTTTCCTGCTAGTCTTTTCATGTGTCATCTTTGGTTGCACTGCTGGAATTATGTTCTGTTGTGGATCAGGGCATTATGCCAGCTTCTTCCCTTCTTGGATGATGATCAAGTGGTGGTGCTTGCTCTCTAGTACAAAATCTTTTTTTGTTTCCATGAATAACAACAACAGAAACTGGAATATCTTAAATTGGAACATTAGAGGTATGAATTCTGAGGACAAATGCTTGGCTTTAAGACAGAAGATTGATGAGAGTGATTGTAATATTGTGTGCCTTCAAGAAACCAAAAGAGAGACCTTTGACACTGCCTACTTAAATTTTTTTTGCCCCTCTAGAATTAATAACTTTGCCTTCCTCCCCTCTGTTGGAGCTTCTGGGGGGCTTCTTGTGGCGTGGAATGGCTCACAATTCTCTGGGGAGATCATTGCACAAAACAGGTTCTCACTTTCCATGCAGTTCACCAGTTTACTTTCCAATCAGTCTTGGATTCTTTCAAATATCTATGGCCCATGTGATCCTCAAGACAAAATGGAGTTTATTCACTGGTTTCTAA
Organism: Triticum aestivum; assembly: GCF_018294505.1. Lineage (NCBI taxonomy): Eukaryota > Viridiplantae > Streptophyta > Magnoliopsida > Poales > Poaceae > Triticum > Triticum aestivum. The sequence goes on from NC_057799.1 coordinate 514,274,524, forward strand.
ATATTCACATGCCTGATGATGTTGACTGGATATTAATGGGTGATCTCAACCTTATGAGGGCTCCATCAGACAGGAACAGACCTGGGGGAGATGTTAATGATATGCTTATGTTCAATGAGGCCATTAGTAACCAAGGTTTGGTTGAATTACCTTTGCATGGTAGAAAGTTCAGTTGGAGTAACATGCAGCATGATCCTTTGTTGGTCAAACTTGACTGGTTTTTCACTTCTGCCTCCTGCATGACTTCTTTCCCTAATACAATTGTACTACCACTTGCAAAACCTATATCTGATCACTTGCCCTGTGTAATTAAAATTGGCACTTCTATCCCAAAGGCAAGAGTATTCAGGTTTGAGAACTATTGGCTGCATCATTCTGATTTCAAACAAGTTGTTGCCTCTGCTTGGAGCATCCCAGTTGGAAACCTCGATTCTATTAAGTCTTTGAATGCTAAGTTCAAGATTTTAAGAAGAGCTTTGAAGCTGTGGGCTAAATCTCTGTCCTGTCTGAAATCTACAATTGCAAAGTTAAATGAACTACTCTTCATGTGGGATTTCTTTGAGGAATTTAGAGAACTGGATACTCATGAATGGAGCTGCAGAGCTATTCTTAAAGAACAACTGCTTATTTTACTGAGGAACCAACAGATTTATTGGAAGCAGAGAGGGAAAATCAAGGGGGTGAAGTTTGGAGATGAAAACACAAAAAAAATTCACACAAAAGCTTCCATCAATTACAGGCATAACCATATTGCTATTCTTCACAATGAGGACCAAATGGAGATCTCAGATCATGCTGGTAAAGCTGCTATTCTCTTGGATGCTTTCAAGAAAAGAATGGGCACATCCCAAGAAACCACAATGCACTTTGATCTGGGTTCTTTGTATGGGCAGAGACAACATTCAGATATTTTTGCTAATCTGGAATTGCCTTTCACTGCTGAAGAAATTGAAGCTGTTGTCCATGCTCTCCCAAATGACAAGTCTCCTGGCCCTGATGGTTTTAACAATGAATTCCTCAAGTCTTGTTGGGATATTATTAAAGAAGATGTGCTCAAATTCATTTATGATTTTCATGCAGGGCACATCTCCCTTGAGAGTTTGAACACTTCTTTTATAACTCTCATTCCAAAGGGTAATTCTCCATTGACTGCAAATGATTTTAGGCCTATCTCTTTACTGAACAGCTGTCTGAAAATTGTTACTAAGTTGCTGGCAAATAGACTGCAAAAGGTGATTCTGCAATTGGTACACATCAACCAATATGGATTCCTTAAAGAAAGATCTATTCATGACTGTTTGGGGTGGGCTTATGAGTATTTGCACCAATGTCATAAGTCAAAAGAGGAAATCATTGTTCTGAAATTGGATTTTGAAAAGGCTTTTGACACCATTGAACATCAGGCTATGCTGGATATTTTAAAAGCAAAGGGCTTTGGGGACAAATGGCTTACTTGGATCAAATTATTGTTTACTTCTGCATCTTCTGCTATACTACTAAATGGTGTTCCTGGAAAAAAATATTATTGCCTTAGAGGTGTAAGGCAGGGGGATCCTCTGTCCCCTCTTCTCTTTGTGCTGGCTGTTGATCTACTTCAGACAATTCTCAATAAGGCAATGCACCTGGGTTTGGTAACTTCTCCCTTGCAAGTAGAGTCATGCCCTGATTTTCCAATTGTCCAGTATGCTGATGACACCTTGGTTATTCTGCAAGCAGATGCAAAGCAATTACATTGCCTCAAAGCCCTTCTCAATACTTTTGCTGATGCCACAGGCCTGAAAGTGAACTACAATAAATCAAGTATGGTTCCAATAAATGTGCCAGAAGAGAAGATGGAGATTTTAATAAATACTTTTCATTGCAAGAAGGAATCTTTTCCAATCAAGTATTTGGGAGTACCCCTAGGCCTCCATAAGCCTACTGTTGAACAATGTTTTCCCCTTGTCACAAGACTGCAGAAGAAGATTGTGGGTTTGTCCACCTTTATGACTTTGGCTGGGAGATTATTGCTTGTGAAATCTGTCCTCAACTCTTTATTGATATATCTCATGGGATGCCTTGATGTGCCTGTTACCATCAAAACCCAAGCCATAAAGTACTTGAGACATTGTCTTTGGAGAGGCCCTGATTTGGAGGACCATAGACCTGCCATGGTGGCATGGAGTACTGTGTGTAGACCTAAAAATCAAGGTGGGTTAGGAGTGATTGATATTTTTGTCCAGAATAAAGCATTGCTTCTCAAGAACCTGCATAAGTTCTACAACAGACACAATATTCCCTGGGTCAATCTGATTTGGGAATCTTACTACAGCAATGATTCTCTACCTGGTAATAGCTGGCTGGGATCTTTTTGGTGGAAGGCAAACCTTAAGCTGCTTGATAACTATAAATCCTTGGCCAGATGCAACATAGGTGATGGAAAGAGTGCTTATTTTTGGACTGATCTTTGGCACTCACACTGCTTGCAAGACATGTTCCCCCACCTATTCTCATTTGTGAAAAACAAGGATGCTACTGTTCACACCTTTCTCCAAACTGAATACTTAGAGGACCTATTTCATCTGCCTCTGACTGTGCAAGCTTTCCAGGAATTTGAGGCTATAGAGGACATCTGCATTACTTTAAGGGCCTCTGATACTTTGGATTGCACAGATACATGGAGCTACATCTGGGGAACTGAGCAATTCTCTGTGGCTAAGGCATACAAAGTGCTGATGGGAGTCAAAGTTGTGCCACAGCAGTTCAATTGGATCTGGAGCAGTTCTTGTCAGCCAAAACATAAGGTGTTCTTTTGGAGACTACTTCATGACAGGCTCAATACTAGAAATCTTCTGAGAAGGAAATCATTTCAGCTGGGCAACTATAACTGTGCTGTCAACAATTGCCCACAGGAAGAGACTCTCCAGCACCTTTTCTGGACTTGCCCTTTTGCTGCACAGTGTTGGGATCTGATCTGCCCTTCAAGACAGGCAAATGTTTCAATCATGGAAGCTTTTCTTGATCTCAAGCAGAAACTTCATGTTCCTTTCTTCATGGAGATAGTCATCCTTGCCTCTTGGGCTATTTGGATCTCCAGGAACAACATGATTTTCCAAGCAATTCAACCCAGCATTCAAAGGTGGAAAGCCATCTTCAGGGAGGAGCTCTCTCTTCTCAGATTCAGAATTAAAAAGAGCTATGCTGGAGCATACTGTTTTTGGCTGGATAATCTTGTGTTGTAATCCTTGTTTTTTCTTAGTTGTTTAGTTGTTTTTTTTCTTTCCTATGTCTTTTGTTTTTCCTTCTTGGCTTATCTCAAGCCTTTTGTACTCTGGTTCCTTTCTGGGACTTTACCTTTTTTTTAGATTAATATAAACAAAAAATTGCAGTGGGGTTTTGCCCTACTGTGTACAGTCAAAAAAACACTTGATGTTCCTTTTTGATCTCCACCTCCGCTGATTTCAGCATTGAATATACCTCAGGAATGGTCTTTTCCATCCCCTGCATATTGAAGTTCATCACAAAGCTCTTGTAGCTAGGTGGGAGCGACTGAAGGATTCTGTCAACGACCGCGTTATCCGGGAGATTAACTCCCAGCTGAGACAAGCGGTTGTGCAACCCAGACATTTTGAGTATGTGTTCGCTGACGGAACTATTCTCCTCCATCTTACAACTGTAGAACTTGTCGAAGACTTCATATCTCTCGACCCGGGCATGAGCTTGGAAAATCATTGTCAGCTCTTGGAATATCTCATATGCTCCGTGCTGCTCAAAACGCTTTTGGAGCCCCGGTTCTAAGCTGTAAACCATGCCGCACTGAACCAGGGAGTAATCATCACTACGCGACTGCCAGGCGTTCAGAACGTCTTGAGTTGCTGGGAAAACAGGTGCATCACCTAGCGGTGCTTCAAGGACATATGCTTTCTTGGCAGCTATCAGGATAATCCTCAGGTTACGGACCCAGTCCGTGTAGTTGCTACCATCGTCTTTCAGCTTGGTTTTCTCTAGGAACGCGTTGAAGTTGAGGGCAACATTAGCGTGGGCCATTTGATCTACAAGACATATTGTAAAGATTTTCAGACTAAGTTCATGATAATTAAGTTCATCTAATCAAATTATCAACAAACTCCCACTCAGACAGACATCCCTCTAGTCATCTAAGTGATACATGATCCGAGTCAACTAGGTCGTGTCCGATCATCACGTGAGACGGACTAGTCATCATCGGTGAACATCTTCATGTTGATCGTATCTGCTATACGACTAATGTTCGACCTTTCGGTCTCTTGTGTTCCGAGGCCATGTCTGTACATGCTAGGCTCGTCAAGTCAACCTAAGTGTATTGCGTGTGTAAATCTGGCTTACACCCGTTGTATGCGAACGTTAGAACCTATCACACCCGATCATCACGTGGTGCTTCGGAACAACGAACTTTCGCAACGGTGCACAGTTAGGGGGAACACTTTCTTGAAATTTTAGCGAGGGATCATCTTATATATGCTACCGTCGTTCTAAGCAAATAAGATGTAAAACATGATAAACATCACATGCAATCAAATAGTGACATGATATGGCCAATATCATTTTGCTCCTTTTGATCTCCATCTTCGGGGCGCCATGTTCATCATCGTCACCGGCATGACACCATGATCTCCATCATCATGATCTCCATCATCGTGTCTTCATGAAGTTGTCTCGCTAACTATTACTTCTACTACTATGGCTAATGGTTAGCAATAAAGTAAAGTAATTACATGACATTACAGTTGACATGCAGGTCATAAATAAATCAAGACAACTCCTATGGCTCCTGTCGGTTGTCATACTCATCGACATGCAAGTCGTGATTCCTATTACAAGAACATGATCAATCTCATACATCACATATATCATTCATCACATCCTTCTGGCCATATCACATCACATGACACTTGCTGCAAAAACAAGTTAGACGTCCTCTAATTGTTGTTGCAAACTTTTACGTGGTTGCTATAGGTTTCTAGCAAGAACGATTCTTACCTACGCCAAAACCACAACGTGATATGCCAATTTCCATTTACCCTTCATAAGGACCCTTTTCATCGAATCCGATCCGACTAAAGTGGGAGAGACAGACACCCGCTAGCCACCTTATGCAACTAGTGCATGTCAGTCGGTGGAACCTGTCTCACGTAAGCGTACGTGTAAGGTCGGTCCGGGCCGCTTCATCCCACGATGCCGCCGAATCAAGATAAGACTAGTAACGGCAAGTAAATTGACAAAATCGACGCCCACAACAACTTGTGTTCTACTCGTGCATAGAAACTACGCATAGACCTAGCTCATGATGCCACTGTTGGGATCATAGCAGAAATTTAAAATTTTCTACGCATCACCAAGATCAATCTATGAAGTCATCTAGCAACGAGAGAGATGAGTGCATCTACATACCCTTGTAGATCGCGAGCGGAAGCGTTCAAGGGAACGGGGTTGATGGAGTCGTACTCGTCGTGATCCAAATCACCGATGATCCTAGCGCCGAACGGACGACACCTCCGCGTTCAACACACGTACGGTTGGGAGAGACGTCTCCTCCTTCTTGATCCAGCAAGGAGGGAGGAGAGGTTGATGAAGATCCAGCAGCACGACGGCGTGGTGGTGGAAGCAGCGGGGATCTCGGCAGGGCTTGGCCAAGCTCAGCGAGAGGGAGAGGTGTTACGGGGGGAAGAGGGAGGCGCCAGGGGCTTGGGTGCGCAGCCCTCCCCCCTCTTTATATAGGGGCCCTGGGGGGGCGCCGGCCCCTAGAGATCTAATCTCAAGGGGGGGCGGCGGCCAAGGGGGGGACTTGCCCCCCAAGTCAGGTGGGGCGCCCCCCACCCCCAGGGTTTCCAACCCTAGGCGCAGGGGGAGGCCCATGGCGGGCGCACCAGCCCACCAGGGGCTGGTTCCCTTCCCACTTCAGCCCATGGGGCCCTCCGGGATAGGTGGCCCCACCCGGTGGACCCCCGGGACCCTTTCGGTGGTTCCGGTACAATACCGGTACCCCCCCGAAACTTTCCCGATGGCCGAAACTGGACTTCCTATATACAAATCTTTACCTCCGGACCATTCCGGAACTCCTCGTGATGTCCGAGATCTCATCCGAGACTCCGAACAACTTTTGGGTTACCGCATACTAATACCTCTACAACCCTAGCGTCACTGAACCTTAAGTGTGTAGACCCTACGGGTTCGGGAGACACGCAGACATGACCGAGACGACTCTCCTGTTAATAACCAACAGCGGGATCTGGATACCCATGTTGGCTCCCACGTGCTCCTCGATGATCTCATCGGATGAACCACGATGTCGAGGATTCAAGTAATACCGTATACAATTCCCTTAGTCAATCGGTACGTTACTTGCCCGAGATTCGATCGTCGGTATCCCAATACCTCGTTCAATCTCGTTACCGACAAGTCACTTTACTCGTACCGTAATGCATGATCCCTTGACCAATCACTTGGTCACATTGAGCTCATTATGATGATGCATTACCGAGTGGGCCCAGAGATACCTCTCCGTCATACGGAGTGACAAATCCCAGTCTCGATCTGTGTCAACCCAACAGACACTTTCGGAGATACATGTAGTGCACCTTTATAGCCACCCAGTTACGTTGTGACGTTTGGTACACCCAAAGCATTCCTATGGTATCCGGGAGTTGCACGATCTCATGGTCTGAGGAAATGATACTTGACATTAGAAAAGCTTTAGCAAACGAACTACACGATCTAGTGCTATGCTTGGGATTGGGTCTTGTCCATCACATCATTCTCCCAATGATGTGATCCCGTTATCAATGACATCCAATGTCCATGGTCAGGAAACCGTAACCATCTATTGATCAACGAGCTAGTCAACTAGAGGCTCACTAGGGACATGTTATGGTCTATGTGTTCACACATGTATTACAATTTCCGGATAACACAATTATAGCATGAACAATAGACAATTATCATGAACAAGAAAATATAATAATAACCATTTTATTATTGCCTCTAGGGCATATTTCCAACAGAAGAACTATCCTTCTGCTTGGCAAGGGCAGTATAAGGGCCATGTCAGGGCTTGCACTGTCATACTAGAGGCCATGGCGTCTCAAGATCTCTGGATCTGGCACTCTTTCTTTGGCATGGCTGGATCACACAATGATATCAACGTGCTTCAGCGCTCGCTGGTGTTTGCTAGGCTTGCCGAAGGCAACAGCCCACCGGTGAACTTTACTGGCAACAACCACAACTACGACAAAGGATACTACCTGGGTGACGATATCTATCCTTAGTGGACCACTATTGTCAAGACAATACCCAACCCTGTCGGAGAGAAGAGGAAAAGATTTGCCCAAGAGCAAGAGAGTGCTAGGAAGGATGTCGAGCATGCCTTTGGTGTTTTGCAATCTCGGTGGGGCATCGTTCGGTATCCAGCTAATACCTGGAGCACGCAGAAACTATATATGGGAAGTGATGACTGCTTGTGTGATCATGCACAATATGATCGTAGAAGACGAGCGCCCGGAACGTCTGTACGATCAAGTCTTTCAGTTTCAGGGTGAGAATGTTGTGCCTGAGTATGGAGTAGCGGCAATGTTTGAGCAGTTCACCCAATTTCATCAAGACATGCGTGATTAGGAAACTCACATGCAACTGCAAAATGATTTGGTTGAGCATATGTGTGCTCATGTTGGCAACCAATAGATGTATCTTCTTTTATTCGTTTGCAAAACTATGTGAAACATTTTTATTTGTACTCGGCTTGTAAAACTATACTCCCTCCGTCCCATAATGTAAGACGTTTTTGCAAGCTATGTTAGCTTGCAAAAACGTCTTATATTATGGGACGGAAGGAGTACTATTTTATTCGGTTTATTTGACAATATGTTTGAATGCAAATCATCAATGTAAAATTGGGCGGCCACGCCGGCATATATGGGTCGGCGCGTTGGTGCGCTGCTAACCCATATCAAAAACATGACGGACGCGGGGCGGACGGCCGACCCAAACAGATAAAAAACGGACGAAATCGCCGTCCGTTTGGGTCGCCAGTTGCTCTAATCACGTGAAGCCATGACACGCCTGCTCAAAAGAAAATAGGACACATATCGTTTGCGTTTGCCTCGGGCAGCAAAGCGGCGATGCTATGTGGCGCAGAAGCTAGGGTGGGTCTCGTGTGTTGGCTGCTGGGTCCATGAAAATACCAATTTACGAATCATTTCGCATTTTTGCTGCTTAAAGTGAGCTGTCTGCAGTTGATCGATCGTGGGGTTCAAACCAACCAACAAGCCTCCGGGACAGACAGACGGCAAGATCCCATCTCGCGCACGCACACGGACGGACGGACGGAAGCTGGGAGCCAAAGGGCAAAGGCGACCCCGGAAGGAAGGGGCAAGAATAAAGATGGCATCATATTATCCCGTGCTCGCTCGGGCGTACGAGTGGTGCGGTGGATCTCGCAGCGTACCAGCATGTCTCCCATCGCTGCTACAGCACAAGACACTTCCATATGGCACCACCACCGAGGATTCCATCTCCATGCAGCAAGCATCTGTCCAATCTAATCTAATCTGGTCTGACGAGAGCACGAGCAGCAAAGTTCAGATCCACAACGAGCTCGCTGCGTTGCGTTGCAGAGCTGAGCAAGAAGTACATTCTGATAAGGGTCATTCTAGTACTCAACGCTCTGTGCTGTGTGTTCGTTCAGCGGTTGTGTCCTCCAGTGGTGCACCTCGAGGCTGTCACGCATACGGGGGGTGCGGTGCCGTGCCGTGCACTGCCGATTTGACTACAGGTGAGGTCACGGCGTGCGTACGTAGCAGCACACGCGCACCGTGGACGGCGGCCAGTGGCGCTAAGAAAATCAAAAACTGCCGCCGAACCATCCGATAAACAACGGCACGTAGGCGCTCCGCTCAACAAGTTGTCGACCTGCAAAATGAGCTGGTTGAGTGCAGCGCAGATCGCCACCCCAATCGTGACCGGAACCAGCGCAATGATCCGGGCGTGGCCAGAACGTTCAGATTCGGACAGGGCAGAGAGAGAGAGCGCGTACCGCCACCACTGCTCTGCAACTGCAACCGCAACCGCAAGCCCGCGCTGCACGGCTCAACCAATAGTAATTCATTCAGGCCCTAGCAGCGCAGCGGCGGTAAATTCCTTTCTACTGTTCCGCGCATCACAATCCGTGGCCTTTCCGGCCGTCTCCGACGTGCCCTGACCTCCAAAACCTGTGTGCGGCAGGCAGGTAAACCAAACAAAACCAAACGACATGGGGGAATGGTCAGGGCAGGAGTGTCGCGGACGGGAGCAAACTAATCTGACTCTTTCAACGGGACTACCACCAGTCACAGGTTCAGGTTCAAAGCAAAGCAAAGCCTCCGTTGACTACCGTAGTTCAATATCCGTTTGTGCCCCGATACCAATGATGGCGAGAACCAGTGCACTGTAACACTAACACATCCGCGTGCTTAAAATAACCGAGACCTATCTGACAGGAGGTGCGCTTTGTAATTGTCAGCAGTGCTGTCATGGCGGTCAAACCCTTCATGCTTTGTCTAGATTAATTGTTTTTTTGTTAATTAAGTACGTAATAATGTGACGCTCGTACGTGCGGCCAGGAGCGGCATGCACTGCTCGCACTGACGAGTCACGCCAGTTCACGCAGCGTCGTGGCTCTGTCAGAAGCATTACGGCCACCTGTACTGGGTCGTCTCAACTCAACTCATCTCATCTCATCATGCGGAGAATGAATGCTTTGAGAGTAGTTGTTACGGAAGCAGTGACCTAACATAGATTGCTCGACGTTATCTCACCGGGACCAGCACGAGAAAATTAATATGACGCCAGTTACAAACACATAGGAGTAGCTGCGACTTGCATTGGTCTCCACATGTCAATCATCCAGGCTGAGTAGTAACCTAATGGTTTGACAAACAGCCTCAACCAATCTCGTTTAGATTAGGCACCACTGACTGACATATTTTGACATACCACTGACAGTCTTACGAGTATACAATTGCATGCTAAATGTTTTAGTGAGTTGAACCTGGAGAAGTCCCGGCGAATAGCATCGGAGCCACATGCACCACAAGAACCCATTCCATTTCCAACCCTAAAATAGCAGTGGAACGAACTAACTTTTATTTTGTGAAGCAAGTGGCACCAAGTTGGATCTCTATTTAGAGAACCATAGTTTACGTACCGACCAAATAATGCAAGTTCCAAAGTTGCAGCAGCAGGATAACACCCACTCTACCGCATTTGCAGATGTTTACATAGAAAAACACAGGGCATAGCACAAGATACTACTCCCTCCATCCGAAAATACTTGTCACCAAAATGGATAAAAAGGGATGTATCTTGAACTAATATACGTCTAGATACATCTTCTTTTATTCATTTTGATGACAAGCATTTTCGGACGGAGGGAGTACTCAACAGATTCAGGACCAGTATATTTATGGGACGAACAAGTAACATGGTGGGATCGATCAATCAATCAAGGGATCAACCACCAAAAGGTCCCATTACAGGGACAATAATTACCTTTTCAGCAGCCGCACAAGGCCCACACCAAACAGCTTACAGCCAGAACCACAAGCTAATCACATCTGAAACTGAATAGTACAAGCATACAAGCATATGTTGAAGAGAACTGGACACTGAATTTTGAACGAATGAACAAATTTTCCGTATACTCGGATGACAGTTCCATCAGTCTCCCTCCCACACATTCAGCGGGAGGGAGGAGAATTTACACTCAACTTCCACTAACATTTCCGCGTCATATCGTCAAATCAATAGAGCAATCGAAAGAAAGAAAGAAAAAGGGGCAAAGAACAAATCTGATCTAGACTGAAAGATCTCTCTACAAAAAAAAAGGGGTGGTACAAAGCTAGCTAGCGAGCTAATAGCTACAGGGCTGCCACGAACAACAACCGCTGATGATGAAGAGATCTCGGAGGACCACCGGGTTGATTATGTACAAGCACTGGTCCATGCGCGATTCAGCAGCAGCAGGAGCGCCGAGCATGTGATGTCTTGTACCAAGAAACCGCACACACGCGATGGTCCAGCGCCATAGCTGGGGTGCACGGGCGCTTTTCCTTGATGGCCGGCCATGTGAGACGCGCCAATGCTGCCGTTCACTTGCTTTCACCGGGCGCTCCGGATGAACCGGTCACTGATGCACCGGCAGGCCGTAATTCTGGAACGACCTGATCCTGCCGTCCCACCCCGCCGTGACGATCACCCGGCCCCAGGAGTTCGCCGTGCTCTGGGAGCAGTTCCTCAGAAGCTTGTGCTGCGTCTCGTCCAGGCTTGCGCCGATCGAGCCAGACGGCAGCATTTCCTCTGGCCAAGTTGCCGAGGCGCCTTTGCACGAGGGCTCCGCGAACAACTCCTGGTTGAGGTTGAAAATGCCAGGGGCAGAGGGTCTTGAAGGAAAACTTTTGCTGGAGCTGTACTTGAATTGGATATGAGAGGCCAAGGAAACATGGCTCCTTGGTTTTGTGCCGTGCCATGGTATCGCGATGGCTGCGTTGTTGGATAGGAAGCGCTCAGAGGAATATGTGGTTTTCGCTTGTCGCCACACAGAATCATCTTGGTTGTCACGGTTCCAGACATAAATGTTGGAGTCTTCACTGGCAGAAACTATGTGCTCCCCGTCTGGTGTGAAGGATGCTGACATCTGGCATGAACCACTTCGGAGCCCTGATGATGGTTTAGAAATATTATTAGTCCATTGAAAGTTATGATTTTAGAGAGAAAAACTATAGAGGTAAATGTTGAATATAGCAAAAGGAATAGAATAAGTATTTGAGACGTACCACTGTAATTCTGAATCACATTGGTTCCGTCAAGCATTCTGATCTTGGAGTCAGCAGATGTTACCATTAGTTTACTTGGGTTGTTTGGACAGAACTGCCATGGAAATGGAAGAGCAATAGTAAGAAACATGCTTGATGAAAAAGGGCTGATGAAGATATCAGTTGCAACAACAGTCATCCTTTTCTTGTAAGTAGATGATTACCTGAAAATTTGTGATTCTCTTCAAAGAGGATTTCTTGCCACTGAGTGCAATCTGAGTTTCCAACCGCAGCAGGTTGTCCGATGCGTCATAAAACCGACAATTTCCAGTAATCGTTCCAACCACTGCACCCTGCAGAAAGCCGAAGGAAAATTGGAGATCAGTCTCCAAACTATCGAGGTACCAAATTAATCAAAATAACTACAATGGTGCACTAAAAACGTACCTTTCCATCAGGTCGGTAACAGACCGCTGTAACTATGTCCCTAACATCTGCCCAGTCCACAACGCTGCATCTAGTTATGTCCCATACACGAACTTTGCCGTCAATCGATCCAGTGATGAAGCAATTGTCGTTCGTCGGATTAAATTGGACACAAGTCACTGAAAAAATATGGAGAGCAAACTGTCAGCTTCAACCCATGAGCAAAGGTATAGGCAAGCAGAGAAAATATGAATTTGCAAGCCTACCAAAGTTGCTATGCGGGAAAACTTTGATGCAGTTTGCAGATCCAATTTCCCACAGGCGGACAGTTTTGTCTGTCGAAGCCGACAACAGATGCTGCAAGGTATCAAATTTTAACCATCATCAATAAACAGGTATATATAAGAGAAACAAAGAACAATCCCATTAGGTTGATAAAAAACACATTTCTTCAACTGACCTTGTTGTTTGACCAGGACAGATCCAATACATCAGCAGAATGCCCATAGAACTCGTGCAACGGTTCCTCTGAAATTTGGAAAACCATTGTTGGAATCACAATGCAGGTAGAGTCTCCAGTCTTCTTCATGCCCATACTCTTGGATTTGCGCAGCTTCTCGCTGTCGACGCTCACCGGCGCCAACCCATTCTTGCGCCGCGCTTTGAGGTAGACGCAAGAGGGGTCATCCAGAGGAATTTTGCAGTCATCAGACTGTGAAACACCCCAAACCCGGACGACTCCGTCTTCGCCGCCGGTTGCGAGGAACTGCCCATCAGGACTGAACTTCATCGTAAGGATGGCACCATCGTGTCCCTTGATCACTTGGCCTTGGTAGAGCGCAGACAATTCCTTGGACCGCTTCCGGTACGATCGGACCTTGACTCTCTCATACCTTCCACCATGAATCGGCTCGCTGTCAGAGGAGCTGGTGCTAGGTTCATCCGCCGCATTATCCACAGCACAAACGGCCACGCCGAGCCTCTCCAGCCACCCGCTTCTCCTCATCTCAACCGTCTTCGGAGCGCCGGAAGGCTTGCCATTTCGGCTCATAAGCCGCCGGATAAACGAGAACGAACTGGAGCTCCTGCTGACCTTGCTGCTGCCATCGTCCTTGCTGGATCCACCGACGGAATTGTCGTCCGACGCGCCGCCCTCGTCGTAGCTCGTGGTCTCCTCCGTGGACCAACTGGACATGGAGCAGTCGTTCTCCGAGTGCGACGAGAGCCTCCCAGTCTCCGGCACAGCCTCCTCCTCCTGCTGCTTCTCCGCCTCGCCGGCGGCAAACACGGGATCCACTGCCTGCCTGGGGCTCGGGCCGCACTCGAGGCCCATGCTTCTGAAGAAGCGCTCCTTCCTGTCCCGCACGCTGTCGAGGCCATCGAGGCCGCCGGACGACCACGGCAATGCCGGTGCCGGGCTGGGCGCCGGCGAGGCCAGCAGGTCCTGGCGCGTGTCGAAGAAGGCCTCCTCCTCCGCCTCCTCCAGCCTACCGCTACTACTAGTGCTCTCCCGCACTAATTGGCACGACTCCATGGATCGATCGCTGTTGGGAGGCTGCAAGAATGATACAGTTGCAGATAAGAAACAGTGGGGAAACAATCGCATCTCAGAGCGCCGTGCGGGCGCGCGCTTATATAACAGTGGACGGGGGAAGGAAGTAAAGCGGCAGGGCAGCGCTGAATTGCCTCGGCGGCAACTTGCGGACGAGAAAGAGAGCGCGGACGGACGGACGGACGCGAGGGGAGAGGAGAGGAGAATTATTTAAAAAACAGGCGTGATTAATCAAGAGTTAATAAAGAAAGAAATTAGAGCACCAAATCGGAACTAATCAATTGCCCCGTATCTGCCATGAAATCCCGGGCCTCGCGTGGCGGAATCGGCCCCGAGCAATGCATGCATCTGGCCGCGGCGACGCCAAGTTAACGAACAGCCAGCCGCTCGCCCGCCCGCGCGCGCCCATTGTTAAAGCGGAGAGCCAGGCGAGGAGGGAGGCGCTGCGCCAACGAACTAAGAAAAGAACTTTTTTTTCCCTCTCGTTGAAGGAACGGGTGGTGAAGCGAATTGGGCGACACATATCTCGAAAGGATTTGCCGACGGGGAATAGAAAAACTCGCGGGAGGGGAAGCGCACCTGGGCCGAAGGGGAGGGCAGGACCGGCGCGCGCGCTCGCTCGCTCGCTCGCTCGGGAATTGGGGTTCCGAGGGAGGGACGGAGGAGGGTGTCGGGCCTGTCAGCAGCGGCGAGGCGCGTGTTCTTGGGTGGTGGTCGCCGGGCGCGGGAGCGGCGGCGGCGCCGGCAGCATGGCGCAAATGGGGAATGGAGGATTGGAACGGAATGGAATCGACGGGAAGGCGGAAAGATCGAAGGGAGAAAGGGGGTGGGCGAATCGGAGATGGGAGCGATTTATTAGGACGTGGAGGGAGGGAGGGGGCTGGGCATGGGGTCCCGGCCCCGGCCTGGCCTCCGTCCCCATCACCATCGCCAGATTTGGAACCAGCACGCCAAAAAGAAACGGAGGATTTTTTTAAAATTTTATAGAGAGTTTTATTAATCCCGGTAACCCCCCACTGCGCCAAGACGAGAGCCAGGAATCTTCACCAGGAGAATAAAAGTTTGAGCAGTAGTACTAGTATATCATTTTTTATACCACTAGCATCGAAAAAATGTGATCCTAAAAAAAAAAAAAGCATCGAAAAAATGTTAGTGTAGCATCGTATTCACATACTAGTAGTACACAATTAGCAGCATCAACTGTGGTGTTGCGAATTCGCTTTTGCCCGCTGACTTATTGGTTTTTCCGTGGTTCGATCTCTATCTCAGTGCCTGTCTGGACGTTTCTGGCACAGTGCCACTGGTCAAGCGCTCATGCTAGTACCACTACCAACTTCTTTTCTCTTCTTTCTTTTTTCCTCTGTTCTTTCTTTCATTTTTATTCTTGATAAAATAAGTGGACGGTGTAATAATCTGTGAGCAGTACCAGCGTCGTCTGCGTGAGCCATTAACCGTCTACTGCTCGTAGGCCTGGGTCTATGGTATAGGGCCTTGCCGCTGCCTCCACGTACTGCGAACGGCTACTGCATCACACCGATTTGCTCGTGTAACCCTTGCCTGACGCGGATCCTTTCCCTTGCTCCCGTGGGATTGATGTGCGGGTGCCTACTTCCTGCATCGCCTGTCAGGACCCGGGAGTGGTAACTTCTTTTTCACCGCCGGAAACCGGTAATTAAACGGCGACAAATTGTTTTGCATTTGCCGTGGCGACGGCAAACTGCTGCTTGCCCAGGACGTTGAACAATGTCGAATTATGTCCCATGTTGAAGTATGGGAACGTATCCGGTGCACCCGCGCTTGTGATGCTACCGGTGCAACAGATATAATAGAATATTTTAAAAAATCTAGCACGTTAATGCAACATCAATGTATGATGCCACAAAATTTTGTATAAAATTTTGTAATATTTTTTAAGATACAAAAATGAAAAATTTGACATTAGTGTGATAATGGGTCAAATCTAAAGCCCAAGTTATGTTATGTACTATTCAGTGTTGAATTATTTTTTTCGAGTAATGTTTCAAAATTTGACTTGAAATTTTGTGACAGCCTACATTGATGTTGTGTGACTGTGCTAATTTTTTTTCATATTTTTTTGAACATTTTAAAATCACAATATGTTCGGTGCACCGGTAGCACCACAAGCTCCGGTGCACCAGATATTTTCCCGTTGAAGTATGCTATCGACGTATACACAAACAAGGGTTGACCCCTTCAAAAAAACAAGGGTCGAGCCCTGCTGTTTTTTAACAGAGTACAATCGAAGTCCCTCACAGACACGAGCATATTTTTTCATCTCTATGAACACACACGCATATCTTACCCATATGAGCACCTCCAATAGATTTAGGTGACTTCATTTAATTTATCTAAAAATGCTATGCCGAACCCCTGTTGTTCGCGGATATATCCACACACGTCCAAGCAACAAAAGGACCATACTTTTTCATAAGATTGAAGATACTTACGGCTGCTTGCATAAAACAGACTAGTTCCTAATAGACAAGTAGGGAACACTTTTTATTCGCAAAAAAAGTAGGGAACAATTTGATGCACCTAAACACATCCAGCTCCTGCACCGAGTAGACCCGCGTCGACCCATATGTCATCTTTGAGCGCTACTTCTGCGACAAAGAGGACAAGGGGGTAAGAGCAAGTGCGAGAGTTAGTGAACTTTCCCTATCTACAATCCTACTCTAGTTACGATGAACTAGTAAAACATATCATCATTTTTGTAGTTTGATGGTATGTATGATGAACTTCGCCCATACTATGTCAAAACTATGTATGAATGGTGTGCCATGGAATGGACGTATGTGTGTTGATTTGTGTTGTATGCTGGTGTATGGATTTTAGGGTCTGTATATGAGAAGGATGTCTATGGACGCAGATAAATGAGGGGCCAACCAATACCCTCCACGAACGCGTCCAGACATCCATAGACATATAGGGCCACAAATTAACTATTTGTCGTCGAAGATACTCTAAGAGCATCTACAACCAAACTTAGCAAATCTAGCCCCATATACGCTCGCGGGGGGTGTCCGTGCGCATCCGTGGACAGCGCCGGATGGCCACTCATTTGGCCTGCCGGACAGCCACACACCTCAAATATGGATCCTCAAATCCATGCGGTCCATGCACGTGAATCATAGTTGACAATTTTGACAAATCAGCAATGCGGCAAAGCTAAATAAATCATAGTTTAATAATCCGGACATGCCAAAATGAAATTCAAGTCCGAGCATGACGTATCACTCGCTAGCCCAATCACTGGCCGGACACCATCCATGTCGCCTGCTTTGCGGCCATCTCCGCCTGCTACACGGCCAACCTTGCATCATGCTCCGCCTGCACCCATGTCGCCTCCTCTGCCTGCATCCTTGCCGCCGCCTCCAGTGCTGCCATCGCCACTCTCGCTGCCTTGTACTCCCTACGTTCATTGATCTTCTTCTTCATCCCTATAAGCCACTTCTTTGCATGCTCATCCAAGAGGCTTTAGTCCGCCAACATGATCTTCGCATCCTCCGCGTCTCAAGCAAGTTGCCAACCTCTCATTCTCAAGCTCCATCTCTCCAAATGTCCAGGCCTTCTCCAGCTCCTATTTGATCGCCACCTCTTTCTTCTCCAAATCGATCTTCTCCGTCTTGATTTGCAGTTTCGTACTTGTCCTCTATTGGTCCCAATCCATCCTCTCCTTTGCGCATCCAACATGAGTTTGTACCTCTCCTCTTTCTCGTTCCCCCTTATGGAAAAAATGTCCGTCCATGTGGAGGACATTTTTGTCGCCGCGGCGTCATGGGAGGCCCTCGCCTTATCCCACTTGTTTCCCATTACTTGTCGGCTATTCTTTGACACGCTGGCTCTTCCATTCTCCCCTACAATATATTCTTCTTCGTCGTCCAACTCAATTGATTGGTGGGGGCTTGACCCATTATTCTTCCTCTTGCCGTGGGATCTTTCACAAGTTGTGTCCACTTTGATTTGCCATTCAATAGCACCCAACAATGGCTAAAATCAAATGGCTTATTCTCTGTTTCTTGATACATCGTGGCCGCCACCATCGTCCAGCAAACAATGTATGTATTACAATGCGAATGCAATGAAAAAACTAGCAATTGAAATGATGAAAAAAAATTGCGTGCATTGCCACTCCCATCCCACTTTGAGGGCGCCCAAGCATTTGTGCATAGTAGCCGACGCACTAGATCACTTCCCCTTGAATGACCCTCCATGATGTTGCTGAGATGCCACATTGCAGGTGGTCACAATAGGATGCGGCTCCACATAGTGTTTGTGTTCATGATAGTGCTTGTGGATCTTCTGCCAATACCTATTGTCCTTTTGCTCCATGCCACATAGTGGGTCCAAGGTTGTGGCCAACCAAGATTTAACCAACAAGATGTCCTCAAAAGTTGTGAATGATGGACCTCTTGACTTGGGCACCTTTGCCTTCTTTTTCTTGTTGGGATTAGGGTTTGATGTTCCGTCAACTTCAAACGTATGACCATTTGGACCCCCCAACTTGTATAGTCCATTCGGGTCGGATCTTGATTATCATTGATCATGTTCGACAATATGTTCTCCTAAAATTATCACAATTTGAAAAGAACTAAGGTGTAAGCAATGATCGGAATTGAGCAAAAAAGGTGTTGAATCCTGTTGAGTCATTTTGTCGAACAAGACGTGGGCAGACTACGCGTCACCGCTGCACGTGCTAGTCCGCGCCTGTTGGAGCTGTGGCGAGTGAAAGAAATTTTCACATATGTCTCCCTCCGCGTCGGCGGAAAACACTCCGGAATGCCCTCCCAACCGGCAATCGGATCGTCCTTTGACCCGACCGGGTCAGACGGCGCGATCCTTGTCGGCGGCCGCATGGAAGGGTTTTGGTGGTCCAAGCGCGGCCGGGTGAACGCTCCTCCTCGAGGTCCACATGCGCTCCCTGCGATGCCACTTCCCTTTCCCGCTGTCTCCATCGCCGGTTTCTATGTTTTTTTTATTGGCTAGTGATCGGGCCGTCCACCAGTGCCTTTAAGGCCAGTTTGAGGTGCCCGACTGTAGATGCTCTAGCATACTGTTGCTGCTACCTTCCACTCTCTTGGTCCTCTTGGGCGTACCGTGTAGTGTATGTTTCTTTTACCTAGTCAGACGAACCGTTTGGCAAGCGGTCAGCTTGGGTTAGCCGCATCTTCCCTTCACAACATGCCACAGATATTACTGTCATTAGAAAACATCAGTCAGCATTGGCGTGTCTTCTCAACTGTGCAAACTAGCTACTTCTCCGGATGTTGATAAAAAGGAGAGCGCAAGCTCCAGCTGACCAAAGAACAACAACAAAAAGTAGTATTGCTACTATTTCCTTTGGAGAGAGAAAATATAAAAATATTGCATAATAACAAGTGATGTGTCACATGAAACCAAATGTGGCGAGCTACGTGGGCTTGCATGCTTGCGTGGCCCGTCTTCATATAAGAAAGAAGAGAATGGTGAATGCTGGAATAGATACGTGGATATGCACGGGCCGGGCAGGTAATATATGTAGACGTATCCATCTCCAGCTAACCCAACAACCCTATATTTGCTTAAGGTTGATGTGTGGTTGGGCAAAGATGCCGAGGGCGGCAACAACCGCCGATACATACACCAGTGACGCGTCTACCGATAGCTAGCTTACGTGTTTGCTTATGTTTAGGACTTGTCTTGGGGACACCCATCTTTACAACAGAGCACCCCCTCTGTAAAATATAAAAGCGTTTAGATTACTACTCGCTCTCGTATTATTTTATAAAGAGAGCACTAATAATTTATACTTTTGGAAATTCAGGCAAAGTGCGGTTTGTTCGATAGCTACATTTATCTACCCGTATGTTGACTTCTAAATTTTTATTGACCTATAAATTGTGGAGTCGACTTTCCCTTCGTTTTTGGACGCTTATTTAGTATATTGTGCTCCGTTTACTTCCGTTAGGCGCAGTACTCGTACGCTTTGACATGAAAAAATAGTGGTCCATAAATTAACTCCGATCATACTGCAAGAGGTACTAGTACTACTATATTGTTGGTGGCGAGTTGCCACCATTAATCACAGGACCAGAGGCTTGCTGTCATGTACACTGATGATTAGCTAGGATTTTAGCATTTTCTTTCTGGATACGCCGTAGCTAGGGCAATCCTATATGGAAGGATTATTCGTTGTTCGTTGCGCCCCTAGATGAAGCAGCTTGTTGCCTAAGGTAGTACTACTGTCACACCTCTTGTAAGAGTAGAGATAACTTTTTCTGACTAATTGAGTGCTTTAGCTCCTAACAAACTCGCTGTTTCTATCAAACTAGTAGCTATCTTTGCATCCTTTGGCTTGGTTGCGACTAGTGGAACTTGGGCCAACGTGAGTACGATTTATTTTCTAATTTGGTTACCTTCGGAGTGCAAATTAGGCGTGGCGTCAGTAAGCTAGCATCACACAGTGCTGATTTTGTCAGGGTTTGCCGGTCATGCATCCGACTCAAGCCCCTGGCCCCTGAAATGACTCTCTACTGACTCTGTTTATTATTATTGCGCACGTACATCCGGTTTATTCGGACATGACCATAGACCTAATTAAACAATACAAAGTTCTATGGATACCTAATATTCTTGCTCGATTGCGGCATCAACTGCTAGAGAGATGATGTCTATCCTCGGGGAACCTCATTGTATTCCTAAGTGCTTTTACTTTCTGAGTGCCGTGAATACTGATTACTACTGAATAATACTTTAATTTATTGCATTGGTACCATCCGTTGCTAATGGTAGGCTAGTAGTAGTACTGTTTAAGTTCCCATAAAATTGACAAATCTAGGAATAGACATCACCAAAGTTGTAAATCACGAAGCAGCAGAGATTAGATCAAACCGCACACAGAAGACGACATTGAGTTGGATCGGAATAGTGCCGTCTGATCGATCGATAACTATCACCGAAAAGGTGACAAAAACTAACATATCAACGAGAGGCTCGAAATAAACTGCAGATCCGTGTAGTCAGGTGCTACTCCCTCCATTCCATATTACTTGTCATGATTTTAGTTCAAATTTGAACTAAAACCACGACAAGTAATATGGAACAGAGGGAGTAGAGGGTAACAGTTCAGTTTTTCAGCTACATTTACATTTCCTAGTGTGCAACATAATAATACCTGTAAAGTGTGGTGTCTCATCTCATGCATGTACAGTTTGCAGCTGGCAGCTCGGCATTGTTTTATGATTTATCACACACATCACCGCAAGCTAGCAGTAGCAGCACAATAAACTTATAGCAGTACTGGACTGACGGTCGCTAAGATTAGGCTTAGCTGTTGCTGTTACAGTAACATAACATAAAAAGCATATGATAAGATAGAAAGGGTCACATTCATGGAAGGATCCTTCGATTCCATAGGCCATACCGCCATAGGAGGCATGTGACTGCTATAAGTTACTGTTGGGGACTGTGTGGCTGTTGGCTAAACTTGGCCAGAATGGGATCGTCGCCCATCACAGGAAATAGCCAAAAAGTGCCACAAAGATACTACTCTTACCACTCCAATGCGGTTGATGGATGGAATGGATAAATCAGCCTTTTCCTCTCTGGATTGCAGGAGGGCAAGTGATGGTAAAAAGGAGGGAAAAGGAAATTGTTCCATATATGATGTGAGATGAGATGGATGGATCTACCACTGTTCATAGGACTTGCAAGATTGGGCGGGCCTTTTTTTTCCCTGATGGTACGTACACAATGATTGTGCTCACATGCGCCAACTTGCACAGCACATGAAAACGTAGCCATGGGCCACAGCAATTGGTGCAAATTCTGGGTGCGTTGAGTTGCTTTCTTCTTCTTTTTGGTACCACGCGCAAATTAAAACCGGTTGCTGCGAGATCTGACGAACGGACGGGTGTTCGGGCTCTGGAGGTCGAATTGTACGTCCCAATTGTCGCGCGGAGTGGGCAGAGATCATAGGATGCTCGTCGCTGTAAAGAGGCGGTGGTACGCGCCCGCGAGAAAGAGCCAGGAAAAGGCCCTCTGGCTGGATGCACCGCCGGTGACGTTCAGAGAAGCACCCTTGTAAGTTTCGGGGGAACTGGGAAGCATCATCAGTGCAGTTTTCAGAGAAACGAAATTCCTTGGCTTTACTGCTGCATGTTTCCTTGGCACGCGGCAGCGGCCACAGGCTCTTAAGGACTCTGGCGGTGCTTGCTATTCTATGCCGCGTCGCCGGTCGACCAAATACCAGGTCAGCGCAGACGCGATTAGACTAGGTACACGCTCCTTTCTGCAACAGGCGGTGCTTGCAACACGTATGCTACACTACAAGATGATGAGTCGTGCCCGCTGACTTGGACGCACAGGACTGGGAATTCTGCCGGACCTCTACTTCGTTGTGTAGTAGTACTCCTGTCTAGGCCTCCACGAAAATGACCTCTCGTCTCCGGCGTACGTATGTCTGAGCAGTGAGCAGTGATGATTTCTCCTCTGTAAATATCGACGTTTTGGTAATTACTACTAGCGTAGAAACTTAATCACATCGCCTAGCTAGATCAAGCGTAGTACACTGTCGTGCAAATTAACATTCCAAGTCACACTGCCGGTTACCAGGAGTTAACCCATTTGCTGGCATGGTGCGGTTAGTACTGCTGTCTGCTGCTGTCGATTTTTCTTTAGCTGCTGCTGTCGTTTTCGCGGAACACGATTCTTGGTGGTCGGCAAGATTGATCCAGTGCAGCGTATTTGGTTTAGAATACAATTGGCGGTGCGTTCCGTACATACTACTAGCGTCAAGGATCGGAAATAAGTTGATGCCTGCGTATCAATCCCACTTGATGACAGTAGTAGTAATAAAGGGTGCATCTCGTTCCATCACACTTGCTGCCGTGCCGAGCGCAGGAATAGTTCATGAGGCCACCGGTTGGCTGGCGGCTGCCATCTCTGCATCTGCGTGCCGAGCCGACGTGCCGTGTCCCCGGCGGCCAGGCGGAGTAGCCTACTGTTGCACCACCGACGGCGCGGCCGTGGCCTCTGCCTGCGGCGTCTTTCAGGCGGTCGGAGAAGGTAGTAGTACAGGCTTCGGCCGCCGACAGCCGGGCGACAGGACGCCGGCCTTGGTGAAGCGCCAGGAGTCAGCGGTTTAATGGGTAAAGTAGTGGTAAGAAACGACACGCGTGTCCGAGGAAGCACTGTGGACGGATGGTTTCGTTCTGCCGCCGTCTCTGTTCGCAGGGGACATGCGGGCGGCTGCCGCCTGCTGCTGGGTTTAAGATAGCCCTGCCGTCTCCCGATCCAAAAGCCTGGGAGGTTTCTGCGTGCCGGTGCCGTTCCATAATTTCGTCGCGCCTTTATTTTTGGCAAACATTTCCATACCACTGGAAGCAGACCAACCGATGACTACGGATACCATGCATGCTAGCCAAGCCACAGGCCTGCAATTAAGCTACGTACTACGTCGGTGCACGCTGTACTTGTACTAAAACGTGGCCATTCACTGCACCTAACTTTAGAGTGTCATGCATGCATGAGGTTTAATTAATCTGGATGCGCTAAACGTACGTAGGTAGGCGAACTCGACTAGAGGTGCTGGTGAAATTAAATACTGCAGGCATATGTAGGTAGTCGATCCCCGGTGCAGTATGGTTTCACATATAAATAACCACTAGGCAGCGGCATTTCTTACAGTGGTGCAGCTGACTTTGATGATTTAATAGTACTAACAAATTGACTTGGCAGAGTTGACGTCCCTAGAAGAAAAGCGTACAACATATTCTGATTGCCAACTATATATGGCCACGATGAACTGGGTACGTGGAAGCTAGCTCGTTAAGCAAACCCTAATGTAGAAAGATGCGGTGCTTTGCGTCGCTAGCCAGCGTTCCATGCGCATGGTATAAGCAATCCTATGTCTCATCCTATCTCTCATCCAAGTGGTTAACAAATTGAAACTTGTGTTCATTCTCTTGAAGAAGAGGAAGAGATGCAATGCATGCCCGCATATGGGTTCAAACAGTGTCGATCCTGCTGAGAGCAAATCCCAGGAACCCTCGATCGGGAGCTATCAAGGCCACAAGCCGCGCCTCGTAATGCTGAGCCAAATACTAGTTATCTTTGTCAGATTGAGTCCTAGGAACCGCATCGCCGATTCCTATGTTACATGCGATGCACCTCGTTATCACAAACACGATGAGTGCACTGCACTGCACTGTCTACCGAGAAGAGGCAGCTGACTCTTGCACGCCCAGGCTGCATAAATTAAACCGCTTGCTTCCCAATTGTCAAAGGTAGAACAAAAATCCTAAGAAACACAAGATAAGAAGTTCCCAGCTCATGCATGCACGCCAGTTCTAGACGATCCACGGGGCAAAGAACTCGAGTATTAGCTAGCCTAGTAGCTGAGCTAAACAAAGAGAGAAGAATAGTACTCCTAATATAACTATATAAGATCGGAAATCCGTTGATGCTCACGGGAGCGCACGCTCCTGCACGTAAAAAATATTTTAAAGTGTGAAAAATATCAAACAAAAATTTGGCGCATACATCTCGACATTATATCTATGCATGTCAAGGTTCAGAGAAAACTGACATTTTTTGTGGCTTGTGTAAAAAAGACAAAATGATGTCTTGTGAAAAGCATTTTTTAACATCGGATTTTGTCTTTTTCACACACGACACATAAGTTGTCGGTTTTTCACGAAACGACTATGTGAGCATGTACAATATCGAGATGTACGCGCCAAGTTTTTGTTTAGTATTTTTTGACATTTCAAAATATGTTTGAAACACATTTTAAAATCAGGAGCGTGCGCTCCCATGTGCCAAAGCGCCACTCTCAACCACCGCATGTTAGTCCATTGGTTTTTCAATTTGGGTCAATTGACCTTTGGACGAAGATCGTATGGCGCCTGGACCTTCTTCTTCCTAGACCGACAAACATGCCGCCGGCTACCGCAGCCCCCTCGCAGGAACCACCCCCCCCCCCCCCCCCCGCGCCGGTCTAGCCGTCGGCTATCACTCTAGCCATGCTTGCGTTTGGGTTTTTCTCCGGCAAAGTGCACCACCGCCGTCCACCACCACCACCACCACCCTAACCCTAAGAAAGATAATGGGGTAGCCCTCCGGCGAGCCCCTTCCTTCTCCTTCCTTCCATCCGGCGAACTCTCAAAAATCGACTGACCCAAATTCAAAAATCAGTCGACTGTCATTTAGCTAAACTAAGACATTTCAGTGATCTAAAGTGAGTACTGTTTTGGGAGGTAACAGATTCCGTGAAATAATCTGATCGGATATGTGGCAGCAGGTGAAATAATCTGATCGGTCTCGCTGATCAACACGTGACACTTTAGTCTCGCTGTTGCCTAGCCTGATGATGTGTATGCATGGCGACAAACTATCGAATGCCGCCAAGGTCTGGTGTCCTGGACATACACCCGTGCGTCTGTGCAGTTTCTTTCCGTCCCGAATAATTTGTCGGTGTGGAAGTCGCCCCTCCAGACGATTCTCTACCAGGGAAAGCGATCGAGCAGGACACGCACTAGATCAGCTACATGCTTGGGCTGCACACAAGAAATCATACAAGGCCACAGCGCGAAGCTACTTGGCACCCGGCATGGGCATAAACAAACAGCCCATACCCAACAATGCATTGCATTGCATGGCGCCTAACCAACGGTGCACGGCCAGCAAGGTGACAAAAAGACAGGGAGGAAAATCGATCGACCCGATGGACGGACGGAAGGCACATGCATGGGCGCCCACGCTCTGGTATGTTCTGTGTGTATTGTATACGCACAGCCTTGTCGTTTTGCTGTATAAAAATTGTGGGCATACCGGGTACGTGGCGGGAGGTACGTGCTCGACGGTTGACAAGCACATGCATGCAGTGAGTTCATCGTTTCAAGCATGCATGGGGTGCATGGCGGTGGTCTGGGCCGGCACCAATTTATTTAAGACACGATGGCGGCTTTGCCAGCCGCGAGGCGTATGCTGTTTTCGATGGTACGGTGTCAGACTCTGATGCTAGCATCGTATGTAGACGCGCCTGCCCGGCCCTTCCATACTTCTAGTAGTACGAATTGAGTTTGGTTCCTGCAGGCTCCAGCTGGCTGAGTGATACAGTGCAACATCACACAACGTACGTGTATGTGAATGCATTCACTGGTGGTTGTTTGAGTTGGTCAGGTGGGCAGATGAATCGGGCGCGTGCACTGTCACCTTGCAAGTTCAGTAGAGTGCCCATGTCCATGTCGTTGCATTTGGCACGTAGCCCCATGAAAGGAAGGGAGGAAGGAGAGGACTTCGTGGCTGGTAGGGCTTCGACGAAATGGTAACAGGAGACGATCACGAGATTGGGAAAGGTAAAAGTCTGGTAGGTTGAGATGCATCGAACAGATAGTGCATATAAATCATGTAAGAGAAACGGGTTAATACTGCTCAGACATGAACTCATGAGATACTTACTCCATGATGATCAGTGAAGTTTCTCCAAAGAAAGTTTATCGTTTCTCCAAAAAAAAAAACTGATGATCGGCGAAAAAACTATACCGAGATATAGACTGCTGGAGTAATCCAATTCAGCAGGCCCGTTTGTCTTCGGCGGGCCAGGCTCCCGTGGGGGTGAATGGAAACAAACAGAGCGGAGGTCGGGCTTTCCTTGGTCGGACCCAGGAGCAAGGTAACGTCGCACATCATCTTAAAGCCAGCCCAATCTGGACCATCGACGGTCGTTGAGCCCATGGATGCATCCCAGTCGAACCCTAGAATTTTCCCTAGTTTGGCCACGCCCATTAATTTGCTAGGGACAAACTGCCGTTGCACTCACCAAGTGACCAGGCGTACGTACTTTGAGTTGGTCAGGTGGCCAGATGAATTTGGCTTGTGTAGCCCGTACGTGCAAGTCGCGTACAGTGTCAAAGTCGACGCATTTTGCTCGTAGCTCTAGAGGAAGGAAGGAAGGACATGTGAAATGGAAACGGGAGAAGATCACATTTGGAGGAGAAATAAAATGTTTGGTAGCCTTGAGATGGAGACGGTTCATAGTGCATGTACGACAAAGTGCTCTCAGACAGGATTCCAAGTCTACTTAGGTTTCCATCTGAATGACTTAAGACTGTAACTAAATGTTATGCTTATTTTTTTCAGGTTGTAACAACTGGACGTTGCAAGCAATGGAGAACGCAGAGTTAAGTCAAGGAAGGGGAAGCCAAAGACGACGCCCCTGCAGTTGGATTGCACTTGAATGCAGATTTTTTGAGCTCATGCACCCGGGCCTCGCTATCCTGACTCTCCAATGTTGCTTTGAGACATGTGCTACACAACTAACTTACTACATGAAATTTTCTCTTTTATGTTTCTCTCATATAAAACATGTTCAAGACATATTCTATATGAGAGAAACAAAAAAGAGAAAAGCATTCGCACGAATCGCGATGCAGCGAATGAATGGCTAGATAAGAGGGGCCCGGGCCCACCTGCTCTAAAACATGTTTTCTGATTGGACTGGACCCATCAGTTAGCTGCGTCCATCACATTTTACTCCGGTTTTACCCCCTTTTTTCTTCTTTGCATTTGTAGAAAACTCCGATCCGATTTTACCATCTAAAAGCTTAAGGGAAAAACTTTTGTACTATTACCCACCATTTCAAAGATAAGCTAAAGCACTATCTAATTTATTTATTCTTCACATATACTGGTTATATTAGCAGTCGGGACACGTAAGAATGAGCCAACACAACTGTCTTCGAGCGGGCAGTACAGTGAGCACCGTGCCAGAGAACATCACCCATATCGTGTACCAATCAATCATGGTCACATCACCCATATCGTGTACCAATCAATCGTGGTCACATATGTAGAAATTGTAGTATAGCTGAAGAGCGTGGTGTTTGTGCACCCACACACATTGCACCCCCGATGCACCCATGATAAAAAAACTTAGCAAAACATTCAAAAAATTCTGAAACTTTGTGGATGTGATTATGACCGAATGTTTTAGGTGCCTGCAAAATTTGGTGACGATATAACATCGGAGGAAATCTGTACAAGAAAAACAAAGTTTTTGCTGAAAACATCTAAACAGTAACGTGGGTGCAGAGCATCATTTGTATTTCGTTTTGTACAGAGATCATTTGATGTTTTTGGGTGACCAAACTTTGTAAGCTCCTAAAATATATTTTTCTATTTTTTCAAATTTACTGTTCACTGCGTGGGTGCACCCAAGGTGGGTGCAGCCACTACTTTCCCATAGCTTAATATTACCGAAAAAGGGTTACCCCGCTTTATATTATAAAGCAACCAACAACGATCACATAGCAGCTGCTAGGGCGAGCAACACATCAAGCCCGAACGAAACGAGAAAGAAAGAAGAAAAAGAACAAATGCCAACAACTGCAGCTCGACAAAGCGCAGAAGACCCGCCACGCTGCGCCCTCTGGATTCGTCCCACCACCGTCCAAGGCTCCGCACTACCGCGTACCAAGCAGAAGCTCCAAGAAGGAAAGCGACACTGACGATGCTGCTGCCCGGACGTGTCCTAGGGTTTTCCCCGGCACACGGAGGGGAGTGGAGGATGGCACCACCGACACCCTACATGAAGGAAAGGTGGCACCCGTAGGCGTCACCATGTCGGTGCCGGGAGAATCGGCATGGATTTGTCCCGAACCCCAAACCCCACTACCCAATCGATCCGGGGCCAACCAACCAACTTGCCGCCCACCTGCATGCGCCACTGCAGTCTTGAAGCTCCCCACCACGAGGCCGAGAGGACGGAGAGAGGAGCGCCAGGAATCGGGAGCGGCAGCACCGGACCCACGCGGGAGGGAACCACCTCCACTGCCATCGTGTGGGAGGCCCGTTCCTCCAGCACCGTCGCGGTCGCCATCCGGACGCGGCAACAGGGCATACCAGGCCACCCCTGGCCCGGCCAGGCCCAAATCGGGCCCGCAAAGCCCCGCCCGCCACGCTGCAGCAGGCCGGCACCAACGCCGCTACCACCCACTGTGTTGTTGTGTTGCTGCATTGATCTACCTCATGATTTTTCTTGCGGGGATCTACCTCATGATTAAAGATGAATAGATTGGAAGCTTACCCGCAAAAAAGTATATATACGAGTACAATGTATATGAGGTAGGCTTGGAGTTCAAGGCAAGTCATAGTATGTTCAAGCTATCTGTACCTCCTTATCTCTATCTTGGACACAATTGTTAGAAAAAAAAAATGGAGAATCGACCTGTCGATCGGGCGAGGCCATGCGCATGCACCCATCCAAGACCAACCCCAGATGGAGGTTTCGCTGGTTTGGGTTCCCTGTCCTTGATCCGGTAGGAAACAAACTGCCGCCAAGGCTCGCCAACAGTATAAACACTGTGCATAATTAGATTGCCCATGCTGTACGTACGTATCTTTTTTTTGCGGGATTTTTTTTTAATTCTTGTGTGGGACAAGGAGTACTTTGTACGCAATCTATACATACGTACTAGCTAACAGTGGATCGAGCAGAAACTTGCTACGTATGTAGCTTCTACTTGTTACTATCTTGTCTATGTTATGATCATCGCAGACGATATGCCTGCACTGCTTCCTTGCAATGCTGCTGCTCAAAATTTTAGCTTAGTCAGCGATGCTATCTAAGCGGTCTATTAAAATTGCACCGTGTAAAGCATCGAGTATCAATTTGCTAGACTCCATTCGTATCTATCTGCTGGATTGGCAACTCAACGATCGGTGCCGCCTGCTGCATGCGGGAGAGGCGACAAATGCAACCAAAGGGACAAGACACCGCACCGCACGCGGGCGCCGATGGAGACGTGAACGATCAACACCGATCTGCCATGACGCCATTGCGCGCATATGTACGCAGACGAACAATCCGTCTACTTGCGTACGCACGGGCGGGCTCGCGTAAGCCGATCGGTTCATCACATCGATGTCAATCATCGATTCATCATTGCAGGGCGAGCCCGCGTGTCCCTGTCGATCGTCCTGCCGCGCTCCTTGCTTGTACATATCCGGGCTACCAATCTAGCTAATTAAGCGTAGCACCCAACAATGCGGAATATTGTTGCGGCCAGCTAGAGCCTCCTGCATGTGGGCGCAACGCTAGCTGAGCATTTGTCTTGGCTACACGGTTGTTGAATGCAACGTCGCTGGCGACACATGTATCCATCTTGCACGCCCGGCCGGCCAGCAGTTTGTGAGATCACGATTTGCTGTTGTTTTGTAACGACAAAAAAGATGCCGACTACGGATAGGTACCACCAGAAGTTTAGTATGCATTCCCTCCGTTTTCAAAATATTTGAAGGACTAGGTTTGTCCTAAGGCAAAGTTCTTTAGGTTTGATCAAGCTCGTGATTTTTCTTTTGAAGGAAGCTCGTGATATACTTTACTCCATGAGACCATCATGATCAGTGAAAAAACTATACAAAGATATAGACTGCTGGAGTAATCCAATTCAACAGGCCCGTCTGTCTTCGGCGGGCCAGTCGCATATTATCACAGCCAGCCCAATCTGGACCATCGACGGATCTCTCTCTCTCTCAAAAAAAAAAAAACTGGACCATATCGACGGTCATTGAGCCATGCATGCATCCAGTCCAACCCTAGAATTTTCCCTAGTTTGGCGCACCGTCACATGGCAACATCCAGCGCTTGCGGTCTATCTGGTGCTGAGGATTCTTGGCGGCGTTTGCTCATTCAATGCACTATGTCCAGATGCATATGGGCTTTGGGGGATGAAGAATTGGTAGATCAGTTAATGGCAGTAGCTGAACCAAGCGCTAAACAATGGCTTTTCTCACTGATGAACTCATTATCACGTGCGGACTTTGTGAAGCTAGTGTTGACGTTCTGGGCGACGTGGTCAGCAAGGCGGAAAGTTATACACGATGGGGTCTTCCAAAGCCCTCACTCGACGCACATGTTCATTGGTAGGCTCATCTCTGAACTGGACATAATACGACAAGCAACACCGGCGAGGAGTAGCGGTGGGAACACGAACAACACTTCGGTCCAGAGGAGAAGATCACGGCCAAGAGCGCCACCCCATGGCTTTGCATGCCAAAATTCATGTAGACGCGGGTCTATCCAATACCAGGGGCGCGGCCGCTGCAGTGTGTCGAGATGAACTCAAGAACTATTTGGGAAGCTCTTCTCTAGTTATGTACAGCAAACAAAGCGCTGCAACACTTGAAGTGATCGCATGTAGGGAGGCATTATCATTGGCGGAAGATCTGGGACTGCACAGAATCATCATGTCGTCAGATGCAAAACAAGTGGTAGGTGACCTAGATAGCAACAGCCGAGGTCTCTATGGAGCTATCATCACGGAAGTTAGATCAAGAGCAAAAAGTTTTGCATGTAATTTCATTTTCGAAGGTCGACCAGTTAATTTAGATGCTCACAAACTAGCTAGATTTTCGGTTTCCTTAGATCAGGGGCGCCACCTATGGCTTATCTAACCCCATGATGCAAATTGTATCCCACTTTCTGTGGATTAAGACGAATAAAGCTCTGTTTTACCCCTCATTTTTTTTCAATTGCTAGGGGACAGATTGCCGTTGCACTCACCAAGTGACAGGCGTACGCACTTTGAGTCGGTCACAGGTGGTCAGGTCAGATGAATTTGGCGTGTGTAACCCGTACTTGCAAGTCGAGTACGGTGCCAACGTCGACGCATTTGGCTCGTAGCTCTAGAGGAAGGAAGTGCTGGGCTCCATATGAAATGGAAATGGGAGGAGATATCACATTTCAAAGAGAAATAAAATGTTTGGTAGCCTTGAGATGGAGACGGTTCATAGTGCATGTACGATAAAGTGCTTTCAGATAGGATTCCAAGTCTAGTTAGGTTTCCATCTGAATAACCTAAGAATGTAACTGAATGTTTTGTTTATTTTTTTCAGGATGTAACAAGCGGACGTTGCAACTTGCAAGCGACGGAGAACGCAGAGTCAAGTCAAGCCAAAGAAGACGCCCCTGCAGTTAGCTGCGTCCATCGAGCCTTGCTCCGGTGCACCCCCCTAACTCAAATTTTTAGGGGTATTCTTGACCCCCGCCATCTATTTTTTCTCCGGCCCGCCGCTGCCCATATCCAAGCCCCGTAGCCCATACCCAAGCCCCGTATAACCCGTATAACCCATACGTATGTATAGGTGTCCTCCCGAAAAAAAAGATGGCACGACCCCACGACCAGGTACGACCTGCTGACGGCCGATCCATCAATCACGCATGCAGCTCCATCATTCACGCAGCTCGTCCATTATTCTGTTGAGGTTCTGTAGGAATATCGGCGGCGGCGATCTCATCGCCGGCGATCTCGTCCGAGAGCGCGCGCGGCACCATCTTGAACCTCCAGCGCTCGCAGGTACCGCATCCCGGTTCCCCACATTTGTCTCGCTTGCGGCTGCATCAAACGAACTGCCGCCGTTTTTATCGTAGTGGTTAACCTAGCGGAGCGGGTAACCTAGCTTTCCGGCGGTCCAGGCCATCGCAGATCTGGTTCTGGTAGTGCTGCTCGTCGTGATACAAAGTGATCGCACGGGCTAAAGTGGGTTTCTTCTTTCTAGGGTTAATCAGCGTCGGTTGCCATCGGTTGTGTGCACGACGGCTCTGTTATTTGATGCGGTGGCTTACCTAGATATCCGGCGATCCAAAGTGATCACGACTGGTGCCGTGGGCTAGGTATCCGGCGGCGCATGTTATCACGGGTAGCGTTGCTTCTCGCGATCCAAAGTGATCACGTACTGGTGCCGTGGGCATCTTCCTTACTAGGGTTGACGTACCTTAACGCCGATGACCGGTGTGGAGAGGGGGGAGGATCCATGGGTGGTCAGAGGTCGTTGGCGTCGGTTGTGTGCACGATCTGAACGCCCTCGGTTGGGGCGCTCTCCGGCTGGCGTAGTTTATTTAACATCCGTGATCGTGTGCTAGGTGTTGTATATTTCAGCATTGATAATGTTTGCACATGTGATGATACATATTATCTGTTGTAGGAAATGGCGGACGATGAGTTAATTGATATGATGTATGACATGGAGTTTGGAGAACTGATGAAAGACTGGATAGAAGATTGGTCAGATGATGAAAATTCAGATCGTGGAGAGAGGTCGGAGAATGGGGACGAATTGGAAGATCGTAATGTGAGTGGCATTATCATGTTATAATTTTTTGGTGGCATTCGACAAGATTATATTTTTGTGTTGAAAATTTATAGATGGATGAGCATCATGATGGTCAGGAAAACAATGAGCATGATGATGGTCAGGAAAACAACACGGAGATCTCAAATGAAGATTACATTAGTCAGGTATGGAAGTGGAATTTTTGTTGGCATGCAAATTGAATTTATCCTGGAATATTATATCATAAGTACTTATGTATTTGTGTTATATTTTCAGCTCATTTCCGAATGTCATAATGCGTACGACTATTATGGTGAATCCGACGCGGAGACATGCCTTTATGACGAATCATTAGCTGCACCTGATTCTGGGGAGTCGCAGTCGTCGGTCATCATGAGTGAGGTATGTATGTAATCAATGTTGTATGGAAGTAATGTTATGCCCTAGAAAACCGTTTTCATGGCTATGTTATGATTGTGTAGGTGACAGAAGATGAGGGAAAAAAGAATGTCCAAGATACTGCCAGTGCAGATGGTAAGAGGGATATGTTCATGCAGATAATACAAATGACTTTATCTCACACGATGCCGCGTATGATTTCTACAACAGCTATGCTAGAGATAATGGTTTCAGCATTAGAAAGAATAAGGTTAGGTATAGCAAAACCGAGTCACATCATATGCGTTATAGGCGGTTTGTTTGTTCCAGACAAGGAAAACATGACAACAGGTTGCTAACCGAGGAAGGACACATCCATAGGCTCAGACCCGAGACACGCTGCCACTGCGAAGCGCACCTGACCGTGAAGCTTGACCAAAGGCATGGGGTTTGGTATGTTGATAGTTTTGAGGACAAGCATAGCCATATCTTGGCAGGACCGGACGATGTACCTTTTCTTTGGTCCCACAGAAAAATCAAAGAGTACCAGAAAGCTGAGATAATGTCCATGGGACCTGTAGGGATTAGAATTCACGACATGATGGATTCCTTCATCAGCAAACATGTATGGTATGGCGGTGTTGGTTTTACCAGGCGTGAAATATACAACCTTTGCGCTAGGGAGAAGAGGAAGCTGCTTTCAAAAGGTGATGCTGCCACAGCCATAGGCATCATGGCTAGTAGGAAACAAAGGGATCCTAGCTTCTTTTTCGAGTACAAGCTAGATAAGGAAGGACATATGAATAGGATGTTCTGGTGTGACTCCCAGTCTCATCATGACTATGAGGACTTCGGTGATACGTCCATTTTGCATCATGGTTTTATATCGATATTTATTGCATTATGGGCTGTTATTACACATTATGTCACAATAATTATGCCTCTTCTCTCTTATTTTACAAGGTTTACATCAAGAGGGAGAATGCCGGCAGCTGGAATTCTGGGCTGGAAAAGGAGCAAATATTAGAGACCTATTCTGCACAACTCCAGAAGTCCTGAAACTCCACGGAAGTTAGTTTTGGAATATATTAAAAATATCGGGCGAAGAAAGCACCAGAGGGGAGTCACGCACCGTCCACGAGGGTGGAGGGCGGGCCCTACCCCCCCTGCGCGCGTCCCCTGCCTCGTGGGCCACCTGGCAGGCCCCCGACGCCCATCTTCTGGTATAAGGTGTCTTTTGCCCTGGAAAAAATACAGAAGAAGCTTTCGGGACGAAGGGCCGCCGTCTCGAGGCGGAACCTTGGCGGAATCAATCTAGGGCTCTGGCAGAGATGTTCTGCCGGGGAAACATCCCTCCGGGAGGGGGAAATCGTCACCATCGTCATCACCATCGATCCTCTCATCGGGAGGGGGTCAATATCCATAAACATCTTCACCAGCACCATCTCCTCTCAAAACCTAGTTCATCTCTTGTATCAGATCCTTGTCTCAAAACCTCAGATTGGTACCTGTGGGTTGCTAGTAGTTTGATTACTCCTTGTAGTTTATGCTAGTTGGTTTATTCGGTGAAAGATCATATGTTCAGAACCTTTATGCATATTAATACCCCTCTGATTATGAACATGAATATGATTTGTGAGTAGTTACGTTTGTTCCTGAGGACATGGGAGAAGTCTTGTTATAAGTAGTCATGTGAATTTGGTATTCGTTCGATATTTTGATGAGATGTATGTTGTCTTTCCTCTAGTGGTGTTATGTGAACGTCGACTACATGACACTTCACCATTGTTTGGGCCTAGGGGAAGGCATTGGGAAGTAATAAGTAGATGATGGGTTGCTAGAGTGACAGAAGCTTAAACCCTAGTTTATGCGTTGCTTCGTAAGGGGCTGATTTGGGTCCACATGTTTCATGCTATGGTTAGGTTTACCTTAATTCTTCTTTCGTAGTTGCGGATGCTTGCGAGAGGGGTTAATCATAAGTGGGATGCTTGTCCAAGGAAGGGCAGTACCCAAGCACCGGTCCACCCACATATCAAATTATCAAAGTAACAAACGCGAATCATATGAACATGATGAAAATTAGCTTGACGATAATTCCCATGTGTCCTCGGGAGCGATTTCCTTTATATAAGAGTTTGTCCAGGCTTATCCTTTGCTAGAAAAAGGATTGGGCCACCTTGCTGCACCTTGTTTACTTTTGTTACTTGTCACCCGTTATGAATTACCTTATCATGAAACTACCTGTTACCGACAATTTCAGTGCTTGCAGAGAATACCTTACTGAAAACCGCTTGTCATCTCCTTCTGCTCCTCGTTGGGTTCGACACTCTTACTTATCGAAAGGACTACGATAGATCCCCTATACTTGTGGGCCATCAAGACTCTTTTCTGGCGCCGTTGCCGGGGAGTGAAGCGCCTTTGGTAAAGAAAAATTTATATAGTGTGCTGAAATTTACTGTCACATGTTACTATGGAAAATAATCCTTTGAGGGGCTTGTTCGGGGCATCTTCACCCTGACCAGTAGAGCAAAGAGTTGCTCCTCAACCTACTGAACCTACTGAAAATGTTTACTTTGAAATTCCTTCGGGTATGATAGAGAAACTGCTAGCTAATCCTTTTACAGGAGATGGAACATTACATCCCGATATGCACCTAATCTATGTGGATGAAGTTTGTGGATTATTTAAGCTTGCAGGTATGCCCGAGGATGTTATCAAGAAGAAGGTATTCCCTTTATCTTTGAAGGGAAAGGCATTGACATGGTTTAGGCTATGTGATGATATTGGATCATGGAACTACAACCGATTGAAATTGAAATTTCATCAGAAGTTTTATCCTATGCATCTGGTTCATCGTGATCGTAATTATATATATAATTTTTGGCCTCGCGAAGGAGAAAGTATCACTCAAGCTTGGGGGAGGCTTAAGTCAATGTTATATTCATGCCTCAATCATGAGCTCTCAAGAGAAATTATTATTCAAAATTTTTATGCTCGGCTTTCTCTCAATAATCGCTCCATGCTCGATACTTCTTGTACTGGTTCCTTTATGATGAAGAATATTGAATTCAGATGGGATTTATTGGAAAGAATTAAATGCAACTCTGAAGATTGGGAACTCGACGAAGGTAAGGAGTCAGGTATAACACCTAAGTTTAATTGTGTTAAATCTTTTATGGATACCGATGCTTTTCGTGAATTTAGCACTAAATATGGACTTGACTCTGAGATAGTAGCTTCTTTCTGTGAATCATTTGCTACTCACACTACTAGAAAAAGGGCTATAGATGTGATTGACACTAATGGCGCACCAGACAAGCGGTGCGCCATTAGTATATACTAATGGCGCACCATCTTCTGATACGCCATTAGAGTTGAAACTTTAGTATATACTAATGGCGCACCATCTTCTGATACGCCATTAGAGTTGAAACTACTAATGGCGCACCTGGCCCAGGGTGCGCCATTAGTATCAATTTTTTTTAACTAGTGCGCCTGTCCAAACATACTAATGGCGCATCCAGACGCAGTGCGCCATTACTAGTTGTAACTAGTAATGGCGCACCTGCCGAAAAGTGCGCCACTAATGTTGTTTTTTCTATTATATTTTTTATTCCCTTTTTTGCAAAACTACTAATGGCGCACTTTTCCACCGTGCGCCATTACTAGTTTAAACTAGTAATGGCGCACTGTGGAACAGTGCGCCATTAGTATGTTTTTTTTGCAAAACTACTAATGGCGCACCACCAGAAGGTGCGCCATTAGTAACCTGGATTACTAATGGCGCATTTAGTGTTGGTGCGCCATTAGTAAGTGGGCAGCAACAAGATATTTTGGACAGCCTCTCCTACCCACACTCACTTTCTCCCCACTTCATTCTCTCCACCTCCTCCTTGTCTCGGGTGCCTCCTCTTTTTCACCTCATTTCCACCATAGATTCATTCAATTTAAGTGGTTAAATTACCTTGTTTTGATAGGTAAGTAAGGGGGAAAGCTATATTTATGTTGTTCTCCCTACAACAATGTGCACATGCACTTTTTATGGCCTAGATAGATCTATGTATGTTCGTGGTGTTGCATATGTTTGTGGTGTTGCATATGTGTTTGTGTTTGGAGGTGTACCGGTATTTGAAATGCGATAGTTGCCAATATTTTGCTGGAATGCTGATCCATTTCCGTTTCGGCGAGAATTTTGGCATTAAGCATTCTTTTTGGTCCTATTTTTAGGGAAAGTCATGCCAAATTTTTTCTTGGTTCTAAAATATCGTTTACTCTACCCCGCAGGCGACCATGGTCCGCATGATGACCGAAGGCATCGTGAATAGGTTTTTGAGGTCCGCGAAGGCCGAGATGCTTCAAAAGAACGAGACGGAGATAAGATGTCCGTGTCGAAGATGCAAGCTGAAGAGCCTTATTGCGGACCCGGAATCCGGGCAGGTGCGGGACCACCTGCTCTTGCGTGGTTTCATGGATGGCTATCGGTGGCAAGGTGATGAAGATGACTACGAAGTCGTCCATGGGGGCCAGGCAAGAAATGAGGAAGGGCAGCAAGACAACCACCGCGGCTCGGGCGGGCGAGAAGACGAAGAATCCCCAGGAGATGATCACGACGGTGATGCAGTACACAGTCATCATGTAGAAGATGCAGGACATGATGATGAGGAAGATGCCGGAGCAGACGATGGGCATGATCATGAAGATGATGATGCCGGCGGAGCAGACGACGCTGGACCATCGATGGGCTGGGTGCAGGACCCTCATATTCAAGAGCTGCTTCTCAAGCAGACGGATAACGCAAGAGCTGCCGCCCGAGAGAAAGCCAAGATGGATCAACTTGAGTTAGACGCAGT
Source organism: Triticum aestivum (assembly GCF_018294505.1). NCBI lineage: Eukaryota > Viridiplantae > Streptophyta > Magnoliopsida > Poales > Poaceae > Triticum > Triticum aestivum. Next base: position 514,312,647 of record NC_057799.1, read on the forward strand.
TACTCCATTGTATGAAGGATGCAGGCCCGAGGATACCCGCCTGAAAGTAACGCTCATGGCTCTGGAGATGAAGGTAAAACACAAAATGACCGACGCATGCTTCGACGAGAACATGTCATTCTGGCACGAACGTCTTCCCAAGGGGAACAAGTGCCCGACCAGTTTGGAGGAGGCGAAGAAAATCGTGTGTCCTCTGGATTTACCGCACGTGAAATACCATGTGTGAATGAACAATTGCATCATTTATCGGGACGAGCACGCGGAGTCTACCATATGCCCGGTGTGCGGCGTCACTCGATACAAGAAGAGGAAGAAAGCTCCTCGAAAAGTGGTGTGGTACTTTCCGATCACTCCTCGTCTGCAGCGGTATTTCGCGGACCCTAAGGTAGCAAAGCTCCTGCGTTGGCACGCGGATAGGGAGGAGAAGAAGCGAGAAGATGACGCAAATGATCCGGAGATAGATAAAAAAGACAAGATGCTGAGTCACCCTAAGGATGCGAGCCAGTGGCAAGCGTTGAACTTCGAAGACCTAGAATTTGGGAACGATCCAAGGAACGTCGTGCTGGGCGCGAGCACCGATGGAGTCAATCCGTTTGGCAGCCAGAGAAGCACACATAGCACCTGGCCTGTGTTTGTGTGGATGTACAACCTTCCCCCCTGGTTGTGCATGAAGAGGAAGTACATTGACATGAGTATGCTAATTGAAGGACCGAAACAACCAGCGCCAGCCAATACGTGGGACGCCGCAGAGAAAGAATATTTCCCTACGAGAGCCGCGCTGCTCACGACGGTGCACGACTATCTCGGTTACGGATATGTCGCGGGGCAGGTGGTCCACGGATTTTCTGGATGCGTCAGGTGCATGGATGACACAACGTATCGCCAGCTAGATAGAGATCCCGGGTCTTCGAAAACCGTGTTCATGGGACATCGAAGGTGGCTTCGCGACGATGACCCATGGAGAAAACGCAAGGATCTATTCGATGGTGAAACCGAACCCCGAGGACGCCCGCGTACGAGGAGCGGCGAGGAAATAGACGAGCTGTTGAAAAATTGGAAAGACTGCCAACTGCCGGGAAAGAAGCAAAAGGCGCCAGAGCCGGGAAAGAAGCGAAAGGCGCCAGAGCCGCTGCTGAAGGTATGGAAAACGAGGTCTGTTTTCTGGGACTTGCCGTACTGGAAGATCCACCGTGTGCCTTACAGCCTTGATGTCATGCATATCACGAAGAACGTGTGCGAGAGTCTGCTTGGTACCCTGCTCAACATGCCAGAGAGGACCAAAGATGGGCCGAAAGCAAGGGCAGACTTGAAATCAATGGGCATCACGCAGGAGCTTCACGCTATATATGATGATGATGATGATGATGAGGCGAAGCAGGACACGGAAAGTCGTCGCAAAGGCAAAAAGGCCAAGAAGACCGGAAATGACTACCCTCCCGCGTGCTTCACTCTAAATCAGGAGGAGATCGAGCAGTTTTTCACCTGCCTCGTAGGAGTAAAACTTCCTTACGGTTACGCGGGGAAGATAAGCAGATACCTAGACCTAGCGAAGCTGAAGTTCAGCGGGATGAAGTCTCACGACTGTCACGTGCTGATGACGCAGATACTTCCAGTTGCAATCCGTGGGATCATGGACGCGCACGTCCGTGAAACGCTATTTGGCCTATGCAACTTTTTCGACGTCATCTCTCGGAAGTCTGTTGGCGTGAGGCAACTCAGAAGGCTACAGGAAGAGATCGTGGTGATACTATGCGAGCTTGAGATGTACTTCCCGCCCGCATTCTTCGACGTTATGGTGCATCTGCTGGTCCATATCGTGGACGATATCATCCAACTCGGGCCGACGTTCCTGCACAGCATGATGCCATTCGAAAGGATGAATGGTGTCATCAAAGGATACGTTCGCAACATGTCACGTCTAGAGGGAAGCATAGCCAGGGGCTTTCTGACCGAAGAGTGCATCTCCTACTGCACGAATTATCTAGGCATCGAGAACCCCGTTGGTCTGCCCGTCAACAGGCACCTCGGCAGGCTCGCTGGATGGGGTCACCGTGAGGGTCGCCGCGAAATGCATGTCGACTTCGAGGGTCGACTCGCCGACTTTGAAAGAGCAAACCTAGTCGCGCTACAACACATAGACGTGGTCGATCCTTGGGTGGTAGAGCACAAAACCTTTATTAAGAAGACGTACAATGACCGAGGCCAACAGAGGACGGACGGAGATATACTCAAAGAGCACAACTCATGTTTCACGCGTTGGTTCAAGCAGAAGCTTCTGTCGTACCCTTTACATGAGGATTCTTCCGCGGAAGAACAACTCATATTCGCCTTGTCACAGGGCGCCGAGCACAACCTGATGACCTATGAGGCGTACGATATCAACGGCTACACATTCTACACCGAGGCCAAGGACATGAAGAGCGATGGTTATCAGAACTCCGGGGTAACGATGGAATCCTACACCGGTAACGACAAGGACAGATACTACGGAAGGATCGAGGAGATCTGGGAGCTGAGCTACGCTGGAGAGAAGGTCCCGATGTTCCATGTCATATGGGCCAAGAGCGTCCTAAAAGAAGACCGGTATTTCACCACCATGGTTATACCCGAAGCCAAATCCAAGACCGCAGGCGCAAACGTCACCGCGAAAAATGAGCCATGGGTACTGGCTTTCCAAGTGGACCAATGCTTCTTCATTACCGACCCGTCAAAGCCCAGTCGTGTTGTCGTGAGGAGAGGCAAAAGGAAGATCATCGGAATGGATGGAGTAGCCAATGAGCAAGACTTCGACAAGTACGGCGACCCGAGAATCGAACATGACGACGATGATGAAGTAGCAGCATACACCACAAGAAGAAGCAGGACCACCCTACCTAAAGGACGTTCGTTCCACAGAAGAACTCCATTTGCGAAAAAGAAGGGCAAGAAGATTGTGAACAGATAGCTAGCTAAGATCGATTGTATTTAAATCGTAGCCTTCATTTCTCGATTGTATTTCATGGGCACTTTTTGAACTATCATGAATATTTTTAAATTTCATGGACACTCGATCTCGATCCCCCTCCATCTCGATCGCTATCCCACCTCGCCAGATCCGGTCCCCCTCGCCGCCGAGCACCCCCCGGTCCACCGGCCGCCCGCACCCCGCGCACCCTCCCCCGCTCCACCGGCATTACTGTTTGATGATATTTTAAAAAAAATTATTACTGTCTTATAAAAAAATATTACTGTTATGATTTAAACAAGTTTGAACATATTTAAACACAAATAAATATCAAACAGCATTTTAAATGCATAAAAAAAATTGTGGAGCCTGGGAATCGAACCCAGGACCTCCTGGTGTGAGAACTGGCTGCTGACCAGTCGAGCTAGTAGAGGGAACTTGGTGTGGATCAGGTCAGGTGGAAGATAACCTGTTGGCTCGAGCAGAAATCAAAAAAAAAATACTAATGGCGCACCAGGGTGAGGTGCGCCATTAGTATGGATGTACTTATGGCGCATCGAGGGGTGGTGCGCCATTAGTATTGTGCCCTCGCCCTCAATCCCCTTCCCCTCTCCTATCCCCGGTCCAAACCTATCCCCTCTCTCTCCCTCGCCCTCGCCCTCGATCCCCTTCCCCTCTCCTCTCCCGACGCCGCTGCCCCGCCGCCGCCCCGTCGTCTTCGTCTCCGCCGCGACGCCCCGACGCCGCGACGCCGCCGCCCCGACGCCCCGACGCCCCGACGCCGCCCTCTCCTCTCCCGACGCCGCTGCCGCCCCGCCGCCTCGGAGCACCACCACCACCCGGACCTCGTCGCCTCCCGGACCTCGTCGCCTCCCGGACCTCGTCGCACCACCACCACCCGGACCTCGTCGCCCCACCTCGTCGCCCCGTCCACACCACCGCCCCCGTGAGCTCCACCACCACCCGGACTTGTCTATTGCTTCATGTTCATATAATTGCGTGCAACTGCTTTACTGTATAATACATTCAGAGTGAAGCCTTAGTAATTTGATTGCATGGTAGTTAAAATTGCTAGTACAATTTCAGCCCTTCTTAAAGTTCTGTGGAGTATAACCAGAAAAACCTCTATATCTAGACAGCTTCATTCCTTCAGAATACTATTATTTAAAAAAAAATTGAATTACTCCCGAGACGTGCAATATAATACTTCTGTTTCCTAACACATATATAATCTGTATCTGCAAAAAAGACGTGCTACAACAATTTGCCAAATGATTGTATTATCTAGCCTTGTCGTTTAGAGAAATGGGGAGACTAGCTCGGTGCTTTGCATCTCATGTATGTGCACCTAGTCTGCTTTATTTGGCATAAGCACGGGAGTACTTATCTTCTTGTCTATACACATGCATGCATGTAGTGCCATGTCTTCCCCCATGGGGTTGAGATAGGGATGGGCAAACAAAATATATGCATGCATGTATTGACAAGAATATCTAATCAATAGAAAAAAATGATTTTTTTGTGAGTAATCAATTATTTTATATGCCATCATGCAAGTTTTTATATGTGACAACACCATTAAATCTTATGTTGCACCTTTTTTTAAACTGTGTTTTTGTATATGCTCTCTATTGGACTGGACCAAAATGTACATTTGAACTTTTGCCCAAAATAGTGTGCTAAAGAGGTAAAAACCTGCATTCCTAATTGTACAAAAGTTATCGTATATTTAGATGCATTCTTCGTGATAGAATTACATTTGTTAAGGTATTAAAAGCATCAATATTGTAGGACCATAATGAAACAACTTTTGCTTGTGGGAAGGCTTCAATTGTTGCGTGTGTGGGCTTTCTAGATAATTAATTATTGGTCTTCCTTTGCCCGGTGCCTCGTTTATCCACATCTTCTCATTTGGGTAAAGATAAATCTACCTTTTCACGGATCCTAGGACTTCTCCTTTGAGTAGCGGGCATGCGTTTTGGGACTGCCCCCCCCCCCCCCCAAAACCTCTTGATATTGTCGTTCTTTGCAGCAATAGATTGTTCTGGAGATTGTGCCTTTATGTTTATCAATTTCTGCTAAACACTAACTTGAACAGATTATTGTTAGTTCATTTGAAGGAGGTAATTTAGGTGATGCAATTGCTACCAAGTTTTGAATTAGCTAATATCAAGAGGGGTGTGAATACGGTCACACTTGATACTGCTAAGTTTTCTCTTTCGTGTAAATATGATGGTTTATTAGTGGGGGTTGTTCTGTCCTGCATGATGGTGGTTATTGGAAATTATTGTATGAACACTACTTGATTAATACTTGTGGTGATTTCAAAAAACAGTGTATGGTCATGTTACATCCCCAACATATCTATAATATGTGTATGTTTCATTCCTACTATCCATTATTATGCAACATCTTTGAAGTTTATTTGGAACTAACCATTAATTTAGTCCCTAGTGCCAAATACACGTTTCTACTATTTTTTACATTTCAGAGAAATAAAATATCTAGCTAGTATTTGTATCCATTATTATGCAACATCTCTGTAGCCACTGAAGCAGTATTTGTATCACAGAGAAAGTTCTGAAGCTGTTGAACCTTACCTTATGTATCACAAAAAAGCAAGGAACATCATGAACAACTCTCCATGACTTAATTTTCCTATATGCATTGGCCTGTACAGCAGGTTCACTTTTCCTATATGCATTGGCCAGTACAGCAGGTTCACTTTTCAAAACAAATTAGAGCAGACCTCATACACCCAAGAAAACCTGAAAAAAAATGAAGTTCAACCCCTCACTTTTCCTATATGCATTGGCCTGTACAGTTGGATTTGTTTCTGATTTTAGTGGTGGCTGCCTAATGATGACAGACTAAGTTTCTGATTTATTTTGTTATAGAAGTGTAGATTCATTGGTAGCAATTGTTTTCAGTGTCTCATGTTGCTTGTAGTGTTTTGTCCAAAATGTTGAATGATACTGCTTGGAGATGCATATATTGTTTCACCTCTTCACATGCCAATGTATTTTCCATGTTGTGATGGAGGCCTTTTTTGCCTTGTCCACCCGAGAGGCCCTTGAGTTTGCCGGAATGTCGATTAACTTCCGTTCCGGCAAATTCGGGTACTCCATATGTCCTATTTTCAGCAAAGGTCATGCTGAAATTTTCCGTGAATTTTAGCATGACTTTGCTAAAAATAGGACATATGGGGTACTTGTGACTAATGCATGGGCCGGGGTATCTTAGTAGTTAATTAAGTAGGAACAAGTGCCCCGGCGTACTTGTGACTAATGCATGGCTTTTAGGGTGCCTCGGTGTCGATAAAAACCGAAATGATGAAAGCTTAGGCTTTTAGGGTGCCTCGGCGTTGAAAAACCCTCAATGATAAAAGCTTAGCTTTTAGGATGCCTCGGTGTCGACAAACCCTAAATGATGAGACCATGATCTTGTTCCTTGACAATAACCAACTTTTTGACCAAACTTTGTTCCTATTTAGAGAGAAACATGGCCAACAACGATGAGGCCGGGGGTTCGGGCGTCAAGGCATTATGGAAGCTGTCCCAGGAGATGGAGGAACAACCTCACCTGTATGAGGACGCCGCCTTCCCCACCGATCCTGAGACCACTGATGGTACCGCCGAGGATGACCCCACTGATGCCACCACTGATGGTGCCGCCGAGGATGCCACCACTGATGATGGTGGCGCACGCACAGATGGCAGCCAACCGAAAAGGCAACGGAAGGACCGGCGCCCGACCGTGCTCCGCACCCTCAAGGAGGAAGTTACTGAAGTGGACTCCGACGGGAATCCAACGGCGCCCGAACGAATAGTCAAGGGGTACTCGCTTCAGCTCGGGTGCATTCTCCGGAGCACCGTCTCGATCAACACCGAGAACCTGAGGCATCCTGACCGAGGGAATTTGCGCAACCTCCTCTTCACGAAGCTGCACGAACGATACAAGTTCCCCGCTGAATTTGAAAACACAAGCCTCAAAGGGAATAAAGTGAACAATGCTGCCCTCACGAAGATGAGCAAGGCCCTGTCTACTTGGAAAAGCAATGTGAAGAGAATGATCGAGAAAGGTGAGAGTTATGAGAAGATCAAGGAGAAAAATCCTTCGATCACCGAAGATGACTACAATGACTTCAAGATCAATTGCTCGAGCACCACAAACTCTGAATCAAGTAAGTGGGGGAAAGAAATGCGGGAGCTGAACTTAGGGGAACACACACTCGGTCCCGGCGGTTACAGAGTGGCGGAGCCTATATGGGACAAGGAGGAGGCCGACCGTGCCGAGCAAGGCCTACCGCCCCTCTTCGATAAATACGGTGACAAGCAGACTAGGAACTTTGTCAGGGCCCGGTACAAGAAGGACCCGAAAACAAAGGAGCTTACCACGGATCCGAAGACCAGGGCGCTTGAGCTTGTTCTGGTAAGGAATACACCCCCGCGTAATTAGCTCCATATGGTTGCATTCTAATTAATGAAGCCAAATTTCTAAATGGTTCACATTCCTTCCGCAGGCGACTGAAAGCAGTAGCGCGGGGTCGACTAAGAGAAACCCTTGGGACACCACTCTAAATAGGGCGTTGAATGTAATGAAGAACAAGGATAAGCTCAGTAAGCCGACGTCAGCTGGTCGTGTGGCCGGCAAAGACTTGTCGACAAAATGGTCGTCATACTATAACACTGGTGGGCGAAAGGAGAAAAAGACCATCTCGGAAAGCCAGGCGCGCGAGGTTCAAGAACTCAGGGCACAGGTGGCGCGGATTCCGGAGATTGTCCAAGAGCAAGTGCAACAATAACTCGGAGCGACGATCACCGCCATTGTGCCTACCTTGATCCAGGGGATTAGTGCGTGGATTGCGGGCGGCCAACAGGGGCCGCCCCCGATTCCTAGCTTCACGGCCAGCAACTCGCAGAACGCGATGGCGGGGCCATTGGTGTCTCCGGCGGAGGCGGCATTGGTGTCTCCGACGCCGGCACGGGAGCTTAATGCACCCGGGTGTACGCCGGCCGGCACCTCTGCAGCAAGCGGCCCCTCCGTCAACTGCACGCCCGCTGTTGGCGGTGCCTCGACATTAGCCGAGCTCGACGCCATCATCACGGTAACTAATTAAGCCTCTCTCGGCCGAGGACTTCATCTCCTTGCCTTTGACTGGGCATCCCTAACGCCCTACATGTTTTCGCAGGGCGCCGCCGACGTTCCGTGCACTCTCCTGCACTTCGTGAACAACGAGTTGGTCGATGTCGCCAAGGGCAAAATCGTTCAACCGGGCAACCCCTTGTTCCACGGTACCCAGATGCCACCCAACTTGTTTAGGGTTCAACTGGTTCGGGTGCTGCCAGGCTGCGACGAGTTGTTACCTCCGATTCGACCCATCGGGGCCGACGATGATGACGTGATGACCCTCAGCGCCTGCCTGAGCTGGCCCCTGCTTTGGCCGAAGAGCCAGATTCGTTTGGGGGCGGGGGACACCACCCCAAAGACAACACCGCCAGTCGTGCCGGCGCCAAGTCGGCCCCATGGCAAGACCGCCGCAACGGTGCCGGACATCCCTATGAAACTGGATCCAAACATGCATATGGCACAGGATCAGAACGACGACGACGACGATACAGTTGCCAACGTCGATCAGTACTTTGCCGATCATGGGTACGGTGGCGACTTCATGGGGCCTCCTTCTCAAGAACCCAACCCAACAAAAGACGTGTGCGATCTAGCTGGTACCGCGGAGAAGCCAAGTTGCAACAGGCGTCGTCTGCAGTTCAGCTCTCAGGAGACGCCTCCAGCTGCCGACTTCACCGAGCCTCAGATAGGCGAGGTGCGAAATATGATCAGCCCCAACACACTCAAGAAGGCGGTCTGTGAGCAGAACTCGGTCCCATTACAGGAGAAGAAGAAGGCACGCAAAAGAAAGACTAACAAGGGTGTGGGCCAGCCGGCACCGAGTACGATCCGTGCTCAGGACGGGCCACCTTCAACTGGGGATATCTCGAGGAGGGTGCATGTGGCGGGTAGGCCGATGCTACCGAGAAATATGCTCGATGCTGCAACCGGTGCTATGCGAAGTCTGCATGACAGTGTTCTTTCTTTGGAGAAGCGGCGTCTCGGAGAGAAGGATGTGGCATACCCGGTTTTCGCGGCCAAGGTGCCAGAGGGCAAGGGCTTTGTGGATAACTCCATCGGGGGTATGATCGTCCTGCGGTTTGATGACATCCACGCTATGTTGAACCTTCATCCGCTGCACTACACCTTCGTTCGGCTATTTTCGCTGAGTATGGATGCGGATCATTCGCGACAAGACCCCGGACATCGTGATAGTCGACCCCTTCTACATGCGTGCCAAGATCTTGGGCAGCGCTGGGGACCGGCAAGTCGCGAGTTCTTACCTCGAAGGCGTCATTCTGGCAAACCAAGATAAGGATAACTTCCTCGTGCCTTACTTTCCCGAGTAAGTCCTCCCCTCAACCGCCCCGTAACATATGAATTCTTAGATTTCGATCGTTTTTCTTTTAACATTCCGTGTTTTCTGCAGTGACACACATTGCACGCTCATCCTCCTAAGCCCCAAATATTCCATGGCCACGTATTTCGACCCGGACCGTCAGTCGAACGTAGACTACACAAATGTCAAGAAGGTTCTTGATGATGTTCTCCCCGGCTACGTCAAATCTGGAGGCACCTTCACCAGGCCTATTCGTAAGTACGGCAAGCACGTGTTCTCCCACAATACGACGTTCTGCTGCGTCAAGCAGCCGCCTGGCGGTCAGAAGGGTGCCTACTACGCCATCCATCACATGCGGGCGATCGTACGGGACCATCATCAACTTCTGCTACCGAGTAGACTCAAAGATTGGGCCGCGAGCGTGTCGGCAATCCAGGACGCGGACATCAAACAAGAATTCTTTCGCATCCAGTCGGAGTTTGCGGAAATCATCCATCAAGATGTCCTTCGTACCTCGGGGCAGTTCTACCTCAGAAATCAACCGTCCAACAGTGACATCGACACAATCCTACAAATGCAGGCTGACAACGCCCGTTGTTTCATGACTCCCACGATAGACGGCGGCTTCATCCACGCTCCTGTCCCTTGAGTCGAGTCGAAAGCAGTGATGCTGTGTCTAGTTCTGAAACATCGATTGGCTCATGTTGTAATTAAACTTTAATGAACTTGTAGTATGTCTCTTTGGTTTCGAGAGTCGTTCAACTTAGATGTAATCGATGCTATTAATGTCTTGCTTTTCTCTTCCGATCGTTCTGTTGCATACTTATATATTGCTTATGTATTGTCTGTGAATTGGTACTAACGTTTCGTTTGGCTACTGCATAGCGATGCCGTGGTATGTCGTGTACAAGGGTAAGGTTCCCGGAGTCTACGACGACTGGGAGGAGTGTCGCAGACAGGTTCACCGATTCAGCGGTAACAGTTACAAAGGGTACGCCACTAGGGCCGAGGCCGAATCTAGATACGCCCGCTATCTAGCGGGAGAGGGGAGGGAGCGTTGGAGGAACCGGATGAAGACGAGTTTCATCGTGATGACTGCAGCTCTCTTCTATGTGATGGTAGTTTAGATGATCGATATCGACTTGTAATGTGAAGACAAACTCGCGGTCTCGAGACTTGTAATATAATGTTCTATCTTTGTTCGGTCTTTTCAATTCGGAGACTAATATGATGAATTGTATTCGGAGACTAAAATGATGAATTGTATTCAGAGACTAATCTTCTATTGTATTCGATGAATCTGTTGTTGATGTGTGTTGTCTATATTTTGTCCAATTATACATTTTGTAACCTGTGCAAAAAACAGAAAATAAAAAAATAAAAAACCTAATATTCATACTAATGGCGCATCACATCATAGTGCGCCATTAATATGCCAAAGGATACTAATGGCGCATCACTAAACAGTGCGCCATTAGTATGCCGAAGTTACTAATGGCGCATCCTGTTGTTGTGCGCCATTAGTATGCCAAAGCACCTGGGTATAGATGGCCCCCTGGGAGGCATACTAATGGCGCACTGTTGTATATACTAATGGCGCATCTGGGGTGCGCCATTAGTAAAATATACTAATGGCGTGGTACTAATGGCGCACCACTAATGCGCCATTAATGGCCAAATTAGGTGCGCCATTAGTAGGCCTTTTCCTAGTAGTGTTGATCTCCCTAAAGAGAAGTGGTTTAAATATCATCCTCCCATTGAAGTAAAAGTAGTTGAACCTATTAAAGTTGAAGAAAAGACTATCACTTATAATGTTGATAATATTGTTCCTACCGCTTATATTGAGAAACCACCCTTTCCTGTTAGAATAAAGGATCATGCTAAAGCTTCAACTGTGGTTCCTAAGAGTAAGGCTAGAACACCTACACCCCCTTAGCAAATTAAAGTCGAACCTAGTGTTGGTATGGTTAAAGATCTCTTGGTCGATTATATTGATGGGCATGTTATTTACTTTTGTAATGAAGCTGCTAGAATTGCTAGACCCGATACTAAAAATAAACATAGACCTGTTGTAGGCATGCCTGTTGTTTCTGTTAAAATAGGAGATCATTATTATCATGGCTTATGTGATATGGGTGCTAGTGCGAGTGCAATACCTCATTCCTTATACAAAGAAATTATGCATGATATTGCACCTGCTGATATAGAAGGTATTGATGTCACTATTAAGCTTGCCAATAGAGATACTATTTCACCAATTGGGATTGTTAGAGATGTTGAAGTCTTGTGTGGGAAAGTTAAATATCCCACTGATTTTCTTGTCTTGGTTCCCCACAAGATGACTTTTGCCCCATTATATTTGGTAGACCCTTCTTGAATACTGTTAATGCTAGGATAGATTGCGAAAAGGATATTGTTACTGTTGGTTTAGGGGATATGTCTCATGATTTTAATTTTGCTAAATTTCGTAGACAACCGCATGATATAGAATTGCCTAGCAAAGATGAAATTATTGGTCTTGCTTCTATTGCCGTGCCTCCTAATGATCCTTTAGAACAATACTTGCTTGACCATGAAAATGATATGTTCATGAATGAAAGAAGGGAAATAGATGAAGTATTCTGTAAACAGGGACCTTTATTGAAACACAACATGCCTGTTGAAATCCTAGGGGATCCTCCTCCACCCAAGGGTGATCCCATGTTTGGGCTTAAACCATTACCTAATACTCTTAAATATGCTTATCTAGATGAAAAGAAGATATATCTTGTTATTATTAGTGCTAACCTTTCAGAGCAGGAAGAAGAGAAATTATTGAAAACTCTGAAGAAGCACCGTGTTGCTATTGGATATACTCTTGATGATCTTAAGGGCGTTAGTCCTACTCTATGCTAGCACAAAATAAAATTGGAGAAAGACGCTAAACCGGTTGTTGATCACCAACGACGGTTAAATCCTAAGATGAAAGAAGTGGTAAGAAATGAAATACTAAAGCTCCCGGAGACAGGTATAATTTATCCCGTTGCTGATAGTCAGTGGGTAAGTCCCGTCCATTGTGTCCCTAAGAAGGGAGGTATTACTGTTGTTCCTAATGATAAAGACGAATTGATCCCACAAAGAATTGTTACAGGTTATAGAATGGTAATTGATTTCCGCAAATTAAATAAAGCTACTAGAAAAGATCATTACCCCTTACCTTTTATTGACCAAATGCTAGAAAGATTATCCAAACATACACATTTTTGCTTTCTAGATGGTTATTCTGGTTTCTCTCAAATACCTGTGTCAAAAGAGGATCAAGAAAAGACCATTTTTACTTGCCCTTTCGGTACCTTTGCTTATAGACGTATGCCTTTTGGTTTATGTAATGCACCTGCTACCTTTCAAAGATGTATGACTGTTATATTCTCTGACTTTTGTGAAAAGATTGTTGAAGTTTTCATGGATGATTTCTCCGTGTATGGAACTTCTTTTGATGATTGCTTAAGCAACCTTGAGTGAGTTTTGCAGAGATGTGAAGAAACTAATCTTGTCTTGAATTGGGAGGAGTGCCACTTTATGGTTAATGAAGGTATTGTCTTGGGGCATAAAATTTCTTAAAGAGGTATTGATGTTGATAAAGCTAAAGTTGACGTTATTGAAAAGATGTCGTGTCCTAAGGACATTAAAGGTATAAGAAGTTTCCTTGGTCATGCCGGTTTTTATAGGAGGTTCATTAAAGACTTCTCAAAAATTTCTAGGCCTCTGACTAATCTCTTGCAAAAAGATGTTCCATTTGTCTTTGATGATGATTGTGTAGAAGCATTTGAAATACTTAAGAAAGCCTTGATTTCTGCACCTATTGTTCAGCCACCTGATTGGAATTTACCCTTTGAAATTATGTGTGATGCTAGTGATTATGCGGTAGGTGTTGTTCTAGGACAAAGAGTCGATAAGAAATTAAATGTTATCCAATATGCTAGTAAAACCCTAGACAGTGCCCAGAGAAATTATGCTACTACTGAAAAAGAATTTTTGGCAGTTGTATTTGCTTATGATAAGTTCAGACCTTATATTGTTGATTCTAAAGTAACTGTTCACACTGATCATGCTGCTATTAAATACCTTATGGAAACGAAAGATGCTAAACCTAGACTTATTAGATGGGTTCTCTTGCTACAAGAATTTGATTTACATATTATTGATAGAAAGGGAGCTGAGAACCCCGTTGCAGACAACTCGTCTAAGTTAGAGAATGTTCTTGATGACCCACTACCTATTGATGATAGTTATCCTGATGAACAATTAGCTGCCATAAATGCTTCTTGTACTGCTCCATTGTATGCTGATTATGCCAATTACATTGTTGCTAAATTTATACCACCTAGTTTCACATACCAGCAAAAGAAAAAGTTTTTCTATAATTTAAGACATTACTTCTGGGATGACCGACACCTTTATAAAGAAGGAGTAGATGGTGTTATTAGACATTGTGTACCTGAGCATGAACTGGAACAGATCCTACGCAAGTGTCACTCCGAGGCTTATGGAGGACACCATGCTGGAGATAGAACTGCACATAAGGTATTGCAATCCGATTTTTATTAGCCTACTCTTTTTAAAGATGCCCGTAAGTTTGTCTTGTCTTGTGATGAATGTCAAATAATTAGTAATATTAGTAGACGTCAAGAAATGCCTATGAACTATTCACTTGTTATTGAACCATTTGATGTTTGGGGCTTTGATTATATGGGACCGTTTCCTTCCTCTAATGGGTATACACATATTTTAGTTGTTGTTGATTACGTTACTAAGGGGGTAGAAGCTATTCCAACTAGTAGTGCTGATCATAACACCTCTATTAAGATGCTTAAAGAAGTTATTTTTCCGAGGTTTGGAGTCCCTAGATACTTAATGACTGATGGTGGTTCACATTTTATTCATGGTGCTTTTCGTAAAATGCTTGCTAAGTATGATGTTAATCATAGAATTGCATCTCCATACCACCTATAGTCTAGTGGTCAAGTAGAACTGAGTAATAGAGAGATTAAATTAATTTTGCAAAAGACTGCTAATAGATCTAGAAGAATTGGTCCAAGAAACTTGATGATGCATTATGGTCCTATAGAACTGCATATAAAAATCCTATGGGTATGTCTTGATGACCCACAAGTATATGGGATCTATCGTAGTCCTTTCGATAGGTAAGAGTGTCGAACCCAACGAGGAGCAGAAGGAAATGATAAGCGGTTTTCAGCAAGGAATTCTTTGCAAGCACTGAAATTATAGGTATCAGATAATTTTGTGATAGGATAATTTGTAACGAGCAACAAGTAACAAAAGTAAATAAAGTGCAGCAAGGTGGCCCAATCCTTTTTGTAGCAAAGGATAAGCCTGGACAAACTCTTATATAGAGAAAAGCGCTCCCGAGGACACATGGGAATTATCGTCAAGCTAGTTTTCATCACGTTCATATGATTCGCGTTCGGTACTTTGATAATTTGATATGTGGGTGGACCGGTGCTTGGGTGCTGCCCTTACTCGAACAAGCATCCCACTTATGATTAACCTCTATTGCAAGCATCCGCAACTACAACAAAAGTATTAATGTAAACCTAACCATAGCATGAAACATATGGATCCAAATCAGCCCCTTATGAAGCAACGCATAAACTAGGGTTTAAGATTCTGTCACTCTAGCAACCCATCATCTACTTATTACTTCCCAATGCCTTCCTATAGGCCCAAATAATGGTGAAGTGTCATGTAGTCGACGTTCACATAACACCACTAGAGGAGAGACAACATACATCTCATCAAAATATCGAACGAATACCAAATTCACATGACTACTAGTAGCAAGACTTCTCCCATGTCCTCAGGAACAGACGTAACTACTCACAAAGCATATTCATGTTCATAATCAGAGGAGTATTAATATGCATATAGGATCTGAACATATGATCTTCCACCAAATAAACCAACTAGCATCAACTACAAGGAGTAATCAACACTACTAGCAACCTACAGGTACCAATCCGAGACTTAGAGACAAGAATTGGATACAAGAGATGAACTAGGGTTTGAGAGGAGATGGTGCTGGTGAAGATGTTGATGGAGATTGCCCTCTCCCGATGAGAGGAGCGTTGGTGATGACGATGGCGATGATTTCCCCCTCCCGGAGGGAAGTGTCCCGAGCAAAACAGCTCTGCCGGAGCCCTAGATTGGTTCCGCCAAGGTTCCGCCTCGTGGCGGCGGAGTCTCGTCCCGAAAGCTTGCTTATGATTTTTCTTCGGACGAAAGACTTCATATAGCAGAAGATGGGCACCGGAGGGCCAACAGGGGGCCCACGAGGCAGGGGGCGAGCCCAGGGGAGTAGGGCGCGCCCCCACCCCCGTGGCCAGGGTGTGGGCCCCCTGTTGTATTTCTTCCACTCAGTATTTTTTATTATTTCCAAAAATAACTTTCGTGGAGTTTCAGGACTTTTGGAGTTGTGCAGAATAGGTCTCTAATATTTGCTCCTTTTCCAGCCCAGAATTCCAGCTGCCGGCATTCTCCCTCCTTATGCAAACCTTGTAAAATAAGAGAGAATAGGCATAAGTATTGTGACATAATGTGTAATAACAGCCCATAATGCAATAAATATCGATATAAAAGCATGATGCAAAATGGACGTATCATGTCTCCGTATAAAATGGTTTAGGGAAAAGCATGTCACGTACCTCTCGAGCTAGAACACAAGGCATATTGGGCCATTAAAGAGCTCAATTATGATTTCAAACTTGCCGGTGAGAAGAGACTATTTGACATTAGCTCACTTGATGAGTGGAGAACCCAGGCCTATGAGAATGCCAAACTGTTTAAAGAAAAAGTTAAAAGATGACATGACAAAAGGATACAAAAGCGTGAGTTTAATGTAGGTGATTATGTTTTGTTATACAACTCCCGTTTAAGAGTTTTGCAGGAAAATTCCTCTCTAAATGGGAAGGTCCTTACGTTATCGCGGAGGTCTATCATTCTGGTGCCATAAAAATCAACAACTTCGAAGGCACAAACCCGAAGGTGGTTAACGGTCAAAGAATCAAACATTATATCTCAGGTAATCCCATAAATGTTGAAACCAATGTTAATGACACCGTAACCCCGGAGGAGTTCATAAGGGACACTTTTCAGAACATTTCAGACTCCAAAAAGGAATAGGTATGTGGTACGGTAAGTAAACTGACTCCAAACTAGTTCTAATAGCAATTTTTCTCTGTTTTGGAATATTTAGAAAAATAGGAAAATAAGAAGTAGCCCGGAAAGGACACGAGGCATCCACGAGGGTGGAGGGCGCGCCCTACCCCCCTGGGCGCGCCCCCTGCCTCGTGGACACCTCGTGTGCCCTCCGGAGTCTGTTTTCTTGCACGATACTTCTTTTGGCTGGTAAAAATTCATTATATAATCTCCCGAAGGTTTTGACCACCGTACCATGATGAAATCCTTTGTTTTTGTTTTGAGCTGTTTTTTGCCAGATTTTCTCAAGGTCAGGCATCATGTCGTCCCCCTCCTCCAATAATGTGGGCGACGATGCTTGGCTAATGAAGGTAGAGACGAACCAAGAAGAAATCAGGGAAATCAAGGGAGGTGACAAGATCAAGGAAGCTGCAGAGGAGCAAGTCCCGGCAGTAGAAGAAGAAGGCTTCTTTCAACCCCACTACAATCATCTCACCCCTACTGAAATTGAAGCTTTCAAGATGATTGAGCTAGCTCGCATACAAAACAAGTATCTCACACGTGAAAATATTTTGTTGCAAGAGCATATCACTGCACTCAAGGGCGTTATCCGCAAGTTGGAGGATCTCCCATGCTCGATGTGCGATACCCCGTCATCAACAACTCCATCATCACCACCCCCGAAGAAAGAGACATAAATACATGGGTATGGGCACTCCCCTTGGCAACTGCCAAGCTTGGGGGAGGTGCCCCGGCATCGTATCACCATCACACTCCTATCTTTACCGTTTTTCTTAGTTCGATCCTTTTGGTAATATCTTGATCTAGTAGAATAAAGTTTTAGTATGATCTAGTTTTGAGTTTTGCTTTATGATCCTTCTATGTAATCGAGTCCGTGAGCTATATAGAATAAAGATTAGTTTTGAGTTGAGGGCTTTGCTATCTTGCTATGATCTTGAGGGAATAAATGAAAGAATAAAAAGAAATAAAGAGATCATATTGATCTTATGGAGAGTAATGACTTCACATATAAAGAGTATGATGAATAAAAGTTGTTGAGAGTTGACAAACATAGTTTTGGTCATCGTTGCAATTAATAGGAAGTAATAAAGAAAGAGAGGTTTTCACATGTAAATATACTATCTTGGACATCTTTTATGATTGTGAGCACTCATTAAAATATGATATGCTAAAAAGTTGATGTTGGACAAGGAAGACAACGTAATGGGTTATGTTTTCTTATATCTGAAATAAATTATATTGTCATGGATCATCCAACATGTTGAGCTTGCCTTTCCCCCTCATGCTAGCCAAATTCTTTGCACCAAGCAGAGATACTACTTGTGCTTCCAGATATCCTTAAACCCAGTTTTGCCATTAGAGTCCACCATATCTACCTATGGATTGAGTAAGATCCTTCAAGTAAGTTGTCATTGTTACAAGCAATAAAAATTGCTCTCTAAATATGTATGATTTATTAATGTGGAGAAAATAAGCTTTATACGAGCTTGTGATATGGAAGAAATAAAAGTGACAGACTGCACAATAAAGGTCCCTATCACAAGTGGCAATATAAAGTGACGTTCTTTTGCATTAAGATTTTGTGCATCCAGCCATAAAAGCACATGACAACCTCTGCTTCCCTCTGCGAAGGGCCTATCTTTTATTTTTGTCTTATACCTTATACGAGAGTCATGGTGATCTTCACCTTTCCTTTTTACACTTTATCCTTTGGCAAGCACTATGTGTTGGAAAGATCATGATATATATATCCAATTGGATGTGGGTTTTCATAAAGCATTATTGTTGACGTTACCCTTGAGGTAAAAGGTTGGGAGGCAAAACTATCTTTCTCTGTGTCCGATTAAAACTTCATACCCATAAGTATTGTGTGAGTGTTAGCAATTGTGAAAGACTAAATGATAGTTGAGTATGTGGACTTGCTGAAAAGCTCTTATATTGACTCTTTCCGATGTTATGATAAATTACAATTGTTTCAATGACTGATATAGTTTGTTAGTTTTCAATGAAGTTTCTGATTTATACTCTACATTGTGAATAGATTGTTACTTTAGCATAAGAAATCATGACAATATATATATATATATATATGTTGTTGTTGTTCTAAAGAATGATCATGATGCCCTCATGTCCGTATTTTGTTTTATCGACACCTCTATCTCTAAACATGTGGACATATTTTTCGATATCGGCTTCCGCTTGAGGACAAGCGAGGTCTAAGCTGGGGGGAGTTGATACGTCCATTTTGCATCATGCTTTTATATCGATATTTATTGCATTATGGGCTGTTATTACACGTTATGTCACAATACTTATACCTTTTCTCTCTTATTTTACAAGGTTTACATGAAGAGGGAGAATGCCGGCAGCTGGAATTCTGGGCTGGAAAAGGAGCAAATATTAGAGACCTATTCTACACAACTCCAAAAGTCCTGAAACTCCACGAAAGTCAGGTTTGGAATATATTAAAAATATTGGGCGAAGAAAGCACCAGAGGGGAGCCACACACCATCCACGAGGGTGGAGGGCGCGCCCTACCCCCTGGGCGCGCCCCCTGCCTCATGGGCCACCTGGCAGGCCCCGACGCCCATCTTCTGGTATAAGGTGTCTTTTGCCCTGGAAAAAATACAGAAGAAGCTTTCAGGATGAAGCACCGCCGTATCGAGGCGGAACCTTGGCGGAATCAATCTAGGGCTCCGGCAGAGTTGTTCTGCCGGGGAAACATCCCTCCGGGAGGGGGAAATCATCACCATTGTCATCACCATCGATCCTCTCATCGGGAGGGGGTCAATCTCCATAAACATCTTCACCAGCACCATCTCCTCTCAATCCCTAGCTCATCTCTTGTATCCGATCTTTGTCTCAAAACCTCAGATTGGTACCTGTGGGTTGCTAGTAGTGTTGATTACTCCTTGTAGTTGATGCTAGTTGGTTTATTCGGTGAAAGATCATATGTTTAGAACCTTTATGCATATTAATACCCCTCTGATTATGAACATGAATATGATTTGTGAGTAGTTACATTTGTTCCTGAGGACATGGGAGAAGTCTTGTTATAAGTAGTCATGTGAATTTGGTATTTGTTCGATATTTTGATGAGATGTATGTTGTCTTTCCTCTAGTGGTGTTATGTGAACGTCGACTACATGACACTTCACCATTGTTTGGGCCTAGGGGGAAGGCATTGGGAAGTAATAAGTTGATGATGGGTTGCTAGAGTGACAGATGCTTAAACCCTAGTTTATGCGTTGCTTCGTAAGGGGCTGATTTGGATCCACATGTTTCATGCTATGCTTAGGTTTACCTTAATTCTTCTTTAGTAGTTGCGGATGCTTGCGAGAGGGGTTAATCATAAGTGGGATGCTTGTCCAAGGAAGGGCAGTACCCAAGCACCGGTCCACCCACATATCAAATTATCAAAGTAACGAATGTGAATCATATGAGCATGATGAAAACTAGCTTGACGATAATTCCCATGTGTCCTCGGGAGCGCTTTCCTTTATATAAGAGTTCGTCCAGGCTTGTCCTTTGCTACAAAAAGGATTGGGCCACCTTGCTGCACCTTGTTTACTTTTGTTACTTGTCACCCGTTATGAATTACCTTATCATAAAACTATCTGTTACCGATAATTTCAGTGCTTGCAGAGAATACCTTACTGAAAACCGCTTGTCATTTCCTTTTGCTCCTTGTTGGGTTCGACACTCTTACTTATCAAAAGGACTACGATAGATCCCCTATACTTGTGGGTCATCATTCGGCGACATGCTTGTATTTGATAGCACGTACAAGATGAACCGGTATGGTATGCCATTCATACCTTTTGTTGGTCTTAACAATCATAGGAAGACCACTGTTTTTGCTTGTGCCATTGTTTGGGACGAGACCGAAGAGACATATGTGTGGGTGCTGCATACTTTTTTGAGGTCCATGTGTCAAAAGATGCCGAAGAGTGTTATCACGGACGCCGACGCTGCGATGATCAAGGTAATTCACCAAGTCTTCCCACACGTGTGGCACCGTATATGTACGTGGCATATAGAAAAAATATGAAGATTCACCTCAGTCACAAGTCCTTTAAGGAGTTCCGAACTCTTCTGTACTACAGCACGTCCATGGCCACGTTTGAGGAGAGATGGCACGCGTTTTCCAAAAGATGGCATTCAGAAAAAATAGTAACATGGTTGAGATGGATGTATAAGAAGAGGAGACGGTGGGCCACGGCTTATCTGACAGAGGGGTTTTGGCTTGACATGAAAAGCAACCAGAGGAGTGAAAGTCTAAACTCATGCCTTCACCTCCACCTAGACGGTGAAATGACCCTGGTGGATATGATTTTGCACTATGAGAATGCCGTTGTACGTATCCGTGAGAACAAGGCACGAGGTGACTACACGGCCTCACAGAGTTTACCGGTGCCGGTTACTAGCTCAAGGGAACTTGAGATAGCTGCTTCTCACGTCTTCACTCAGCAAACTTCTATATGTTGCAAGCTGATCTTAGGAAATTGGCGGCATGGAGATTGTAGAAATAAAGCTCAGAGACGGATCATAGCAGTACATCGTGGCCTGGAAGAATAACCGGAAGAGCCGTTTTTGGGTGGAGTACACACCAGTAAATTCCGCAGAAACTATAAGGTGCAGCTGTAGAAGGATGATTCGAAAGGGTCTACCTTGCAAGCACATATTCCATTTATTGAAGTACTTGAATATATCTGAAATACCAAAGTGTTTAGTTCTTGTGCGGTTCTGTAGGATCGAAAGTATGTCTAGAGGGGGGGGGGTGATTAGACTACTTGACCAAATAAAAATCTAGCCTTTTCCCAATTTTAAGTCTTGGCAGATTTTAGTAACTTTGCACAAGTCAAGCAATCAACCTACACATGCAATTCTAAGAGTATAGCAGCGGAATGTAAAACAATTGCACATGAAGCTAAAGGGAGGAGTTTGAGGGAGCACAGGCAATGTAGACACGGAGATTTTTTATCCGTGGTTCCGATAGGTGGTGCTATCGTACATCCACGTTGATGGAGACTTGAACCCACGAAGGGTAACGGTTGCACGAGTCCACAGAGGGCTCCACCAAGAAGGTTCCACGAAGAAGCAAGCTTGTCTATCCCACCATGGCCATCGCCCACGAAGGACTTGCCTCACTAGGGTAGATCTTCACGAAGTAGGCGATCTCCTTGCTCGTACAAACTCCTGGTTCAACTCCACAATCTTGACGGAGGCTCCCAAGTGACACCTAACCAATCTAGGAGACACCACTCTCCAAAAGGTAATAGATGGTGTGTTGATGATGAACTCCTTGCTCTTGTGCTTCAAATAATAGTCTCCCCAACACTCAACTCTCTCTCATAGGATAGGATTTGGTGGAAAGATGATTTGAGTGGAAAGCAACTTGGGGAAGGCTAGAGATCAAGATTTATGTGGTTGGAATGGAATATCTTGACCTCAACACAAGTGTAGGTGGTTCTCTCTAAGAAAATGTATGTTGGAAGTGTAGGCATGTTCTGATGGCTCTCTCCACGAATGAAGAGTGGGTGGAGGGGTATATATAGCCTCCACACAAAAACTAACCGTTACACACAATTTACCAAACTCGGTCAGATCGATTCAGTTCATAATGTAACCGTTAGGCTTTTCGGTGGGACCGACATGTCAACTCGATGGGACCGATTTCATTAGGGTTAGGGCATAAAGTAATCTCGTGAGACCGATTACACAAACTCGGTGGGACCGACTTTGGTAATAAGCTAACCAGAGAGTTGGTCAGGCAAACTCGGTGGGACCGATTCGCTCATTTCGGTTGGACTGAAACGTTACGAAGGGGAAATAGAGAGTTTGCATTGCGAACTCGGTGGGACCGATCTCTCATCTCGGTTAGACCGAAACGTTACGAAGGGAAACAGAGAGTTTGCAATCCCATCTCAGTGAGACCGAGATCCCTATCGGTGAGACCGAAATGAGTAGGGTTTGTGGCAATGGCTATGTCAAATGAACTCGGTGGCGCTGGATAGAAAGTTTCGGTGGGGCCGAGTTTGACTTTTTGGTTTGGGACATATGGGGATATGAGAAAGTGGTTGAGGGTTTTGGAGCATATCACTAAGCATTTTGAGCAAGAAACCCATTAAGAAACATCTCATCCCCTTTTAATAGTATTGGCTTTCCTATGGACTCAATGTGATCTTGGATCACTAAAATGAAAATGTAGAGTCTTGAGCTTTAGAGCTTGAGCCAATCTTTTGTCCTGAGCATTTTGAGGGGTCCACATTCCTAATCCATGGCATGCCAATCATTGAACTTTCCTGAAATATTTATCTTGAAATAGCAATATTTCAATGAGCTATATGTTGTTAGTAATTACCAAAACCACCCAGGGATAGTTGCACTTTCAGGTTCACGAAAGACGCAAGGTTGGGACTGCCCGCAAGGTGCACAAGCAATCTGTTGGGATTTGGATGGACTAGGGCAACTGAAATAATGAAATATAGCCAGGTCACTGTGTTGGCTTTAGAAGCTATGCATGCGGCATGCAAACACCCAGCTTTGTGGGATCAGTTACAGGAGAGTTTGAAGGCCGTGATAGCTAAGAGCCATGAGTATGACCAGCTAATGGAAAATTTGAGTAAGAAAACGGTTGATCTTAGTAGGTGTGCAATTGAATATGTAGACGATGGTGAAGGCAACATAGTTGAAGTTCAAGATCCTATTAAAGTATCAACGAAAGGTGCAACTAAGATAGATGAGAACCGCCCTATGTCGAAAAATGGTAGGCCACTTTCATACGACGAGATCATAATCAGGTGCGGCGCATGCAAATTGCTAGGGCACACTAAACGCAGCAAGAAATGCAAACTAAATAAGAAGTAAGTTTTTGTACGCATTGTAGGTTATAATTGTTTTTAACTTGTCATTCATTTACTTTTCCTGTTATCTTGTACAGAAGCGTGGTGGGCGAAGAAGAGTAGAACAGTTGCTAGAGTTATGTACGGATGAATCCAGTGATCTAATAGTGAGGTGTTTACAATGTGTTACTGCATACATGATATATACTCTTGCAAGAGGCCAGTACCTCGAGATAGCGCTTCTAGCATATATGGACTAAATAGGAGGTGGTCACTAGGGACTTTAATCATGGAAAATGGATAGCATTTTAGCCATTGTAATGATGGCATCTTTTGTGTTGTCCACTCTAGTTGTATTATATTAGAAAACTAGACGATACTCGGCACGTTGTTGCGGGAATGTTTTGCAATATATTCATAGAAAAATGGTTACATGGAACATGTATATATTGTTGCCGGAATCTTTTGTTTGCATGTTGTGGTGGACCTTTCTCCATGCATGTTGAATGATGAGGTGGCAAACTTGCATGTTAAGAGAAATAGGTTAGTGGGGGTTAGTTGTTTAGATATAGAAGATGTAATTATGTGTGGTAATAATTAATTTTTTTTCACTCCTCTGGTTCACCACCATTTAGATATAGAAGATACCAGCTCACTTGGGTCTAGAGTATAGACTTGGTACCGAAAAACACACCATTTTCCCCTCATAAAGAAAAGAAAAACCCACCATTTTATGGCTTGTTGTGTAACTCGGGCCGCTTGTCGCGATGATGTGGAGGGGGGGCTACGGATGCCATTAGACGGTGCGACACACGGCCGCTCCCATTGCCGAGCCCATTTTTTTATTACAGCCCGTTTAAATGGGCCGCGCTGGCCACCTGGTCGGGGCGGTTCTTCCCTCGCGATCTCCACGCACGTTCTGTCTATCCATTGCGACCACCGCTGCCGCCGCCACCGATCCACGTCTTGCCGTCGGCCGCGTTACGCCATGGTTTCGTGGAGCGACGAGTCGAGCTCTTCTTCGGACGGCGAATCCGTGACTAGCCTGCAGGTACGCTCCTACTATATAAACTCCAGATAGTGCTAGGCTTAGGGTTAGGGTTCTTCATTTCCGGGTTTTAACGCAGGGCGATGATTTGTGCATTATCTCTGTTGTTTCGTTTAGCTTCCTACGACTATCCCTTGCTATGAATGGATTGGCATCGCTCACGATCTGTCTTCTCGTTGTCTGCATCGAGAACCTTGCGTCAGGCTAGTTGCTTTTGATTCCTTGGACACTGGCAGACGTTTTCTTGCCTATGGTCAGAAGGTATGTTGTTCCGTACTGTAAATATATGTTTAAATTAGCTCGTGCTCGATTTACTTCGCGGTAATCCATTGTTCTGCCCATAATTGCATACAATTTCAATTAATTTGTGCATTTACAAAGTCCGTATTTATGTTGTCTTTTTTATGGTCTAATCTTTGTTTTAGCCCATAATAGCATATACTTGTAGTTAATTGATCCATATATATATGATTGAGACCATTTGTGCATGCTACATTTTTTGTGGCCCATAATTTGTGCATGCTACATTTTTTTTATATGATTGAGACCATATTTGTAGTGCATTTCATGTAATTGTAGTGCATTTGTGCATATATGATTGCGACCATATTTTTTCATACTGTAGGAAGAAGTGAAATGTAACTATGTGGAATGGGTAGACCCGGAGTGGTAGTGGCTGCGAAGTTCTGCCCTAGAGAACTGTGGAGCATGTATGACGAAAAGCTGAGACAGAATGTTAAGAATGCTGAAGAAAATTTCAAGTTAATTGGAGAAAAGAGGAGGACAGAGGAAGAGCTGAGATTTTTCAAAATGGAATTTACTAAAATGGTGGCTGATAAGGAGGATGCTCTCACGCAGTTGGGCAATGCAAGATTGTCACCTAGCGATCTCAAAGAGGAGCTGGAGAACAATAAGATGGCAGACCATGGTTGTGCCAATCTACATCAGGTCCTGAGGGCAAAGGCTGAGAAAGACCGGGACCAGGTGGTGCTAGAGAGAGACCAAGTGATGAGAGAGAGGGACCAGCTGAAGCAAGTGAAGAAAAAACTTGAGTATATTATTGCAGATTTTCTCAAACAGAAACATGGGTACGTTGATAAGATCAAGAAGCTGAAGGAGATTTGTGATGAATTTTAAGTATGTTTTGTGGTTTATTGTTAAACTAAATGATCAAGTCCTATCTCCATTGTGGGCAGTTCATTTGTGTAAGGCCTAACTATATTATATTAACTAATAAATTATATCACTTTCGAAAAAGTTTTCCCTTCTCTGACCTGCATCCTAATGCGGGTTCTCGGCTAAGCACTGGAATTCTTTTGCTTCCACCGAAGCTCTAAATCCTACTGATCAAGGGGGCGACAGAGTTGTGATCATGTGATTGATGGTGCTACTGATCCTGATCTTCATGATGCAGAAAAGGAAAAGGCCAACAAAAATGCAGCACGAAATTTTGTGCAATGTGATTTCAGGCAACACATAACGCCAAGGGAGTATGGCGCAAGACACGAGGAAGATCCACCCGCGGACGCCGATCCCGAGAGATCCAGCGACAATCATGCGCATGAGATCCCAGGCGGATCCGCCTACTCCACCCACCGCAGGATCCACGGGTGGCCCATCTGCGTCCAACACGCGGGCTGTCTCCACCGAGCGGTCGGGCAGGACCGGACCTGGCGCGTTCCCCCGCGCCAACTGGCGCTCGTCGACTGGGTCGCACGTGCCGGGACCGGATCTGTCATTGTCTCGGGCGCGGGATCCCACACCGGATGGCATGACAGCCAAGGGTGATTCTCAGGCAAAAAAAAGGAATTTGTCGAAATTTTATTTTTTTATTGTTGAATAATGCCAAATCAAATCAAAAAAATCCAAAAGTACAAAGGAAATGAATTACGCTTCCATGGAAGAAAAGAATGAACACAGCAGCAAAAAACATTAAGCTAAAACAACTGAAGGGAAGCAAAAATTTATTGGTATGAAACATATAGTCTGACTGCATTACACATACACATGTATGTGTAAGCGACCAAAAATCGAGACAAAATCCAAGGTATCGTGCTTATTACATGAATGGTAGAAAATCAAAGTTGTCCATGCCGGGAAACGTGCTTCCGGACTTAAAACAAACGACTAAAACTAGAATCTTGAATCATGTATGATGTCTTCACGCCTTGCTTTTCTTTGCGATGTCGTGAATTTTGTTCTTCACACATTTGAGCATGTTGGTAGGTGAGAGAACCAACTCGGCGACGAGACGCCTTCTCCTTGCATTAACCGTGTCCTGCAATTTTTAGAAGAAGGTTTAATAAATAGAAGTTGGTATTATACGGCAATTGTATAAGTGTACGAACAGAGAGGACAAATTACCTGGGTAAAATCGGCGGTCCATCGTTCCCTGTCTCAATGCTCCATAACCTCAATCACAAAAAAGCCACAAGAGTTCCTAATATATATGCAAACATTAGTCATCGTGCACATGATGAACCATAACTCACCCGTCCTCTTGTTGTGGCATGTCCATCTGAGCTGTCATAGGCCACTTAGTGGCGTCTGGATATTTTCCAGGTGTAATACGGTTTGCCTCTTCAAAATCAATTGCTATTGCTAGTCGCTATTTCAAAGAAAGTAGTAGTGAGAAACCAAACGATATTTCATATGTAGAATACTCGATGTTAGGGAGAGTACCAGTGCTTTCACAGTGTCGAGAGAGAAGTCGAGAGGATAGAGCGAATCCATAACTTGGAATTCTTTCTTGCGGTTGTGTGCTACCTCTTGAGCATGCGTTGGTTTTCCCTTAAAGAGGAAAGGGTGATGCAGCAAAGTAGCGTAAGTATTTCCCTCAGTTTTTGAGAACCAAGGTATCAATCCAGTAGGAGGCCACACGCAAGTCGCCTTATACCTGCACAAACAAATAAGAACCTTGCAACCAACGCGATAAAGGGGTTGTCAATCCCTTCACGGCCACTTGCAAAAGTGAGATCTGATAGAGATAATAAGATAAATATTTTTGGTATTTTTGTTGTATAGATTGAAAAGTAAAGATTGCAAAATAAAATAGACCGGAAACTTATATGATGGAAAATAGACCCGGGGGCCATAGGTTTCACTAGTGGCTCCTCTCAAGATAGCATAAGTATTACGGTGGGTGAACAAATTACTGTCGAGAAATTGATAGAATAGTGCATAATTATGAGAATATCTAGGCATGATCATGTATATAGGCATCACGTCCGCGACAAGTAGACCGAAACGATTCTGCATCTACTACTATTACTCCACACATCAACCGCTATCCAGCATGCATCTAGAGTATTAAGTTCATAAGAACAGAGTAACACATTAGGCAAGATGACATGATGTAGAGGGATAAACTCAAGCAATATGATATAAACCCCATCTTTTTATCCTCGATGGCAACAATACAATACGTATCAGTTCCCTTTCTGTCACTGGGATCGAACACCGCAAGATTGAACCCAAAGCTAAGCACTTCTCCCATTGCAAGAAAGATCAATCTAGTAGGCAAAACCAAACTGGTAATTCAAAGAGACTTGCAAAGATAACCAATCATACATAAAAGAATTCAGAGAAGATTCAAATATTGTTCATAGATAATCTTGATCATAAACCCACAATTCATCGGATCTCGACAAACACACCGCAAAAAGAGTTACACCTAATAGATCTCCAATAAGATCGAGGAGAACTCTGTATTGAGATCCAAAGAGAGAGAAGAAGCCATCTAGCAACTATGGACTCAAAGGTCTGAGGTAAACTACTCACACAGCATCGGAGAGGCTATGGTGTTGATGTAGAAGCCCTCCGTGATCGATTCCCCCTCCGGTGGAGCGCCGGAGAAGGCCCCAAGATGGGATCTCACGGGTACAGAAGGTTGCGGCGGTGGAAATAGGGTTTGGTGGTCCTCTTGGATGTTTTCGGGGTACATGGGTATATATAGGAGGAAGAAGTAGGTTGGTGGAGCTACAAGGGGCCCACGAGGGTGGGGGCGCGCCTCCCTGCCTCGTGGCCTCCTTGTTCGTTTCTTGACGTCCACTCCAAGTCCTCTGGA
Source organism: Triticum aestivum (assembly GCF_018294505.1). Taxonomy (NCBI): domain Eukaryota; kingdom Viridiplantae; phylum Streptophyta; class Magnoliopsida; order Poales; family Poaceae; genus Triticum; species Triticum aestivum. The sequence goes on from NC_057799.1 coordinate 514,341,213, forward strand.
TCACGTTTGTTCTAAAAATCACGTTCCCGAAGGTTTCATTCCGTTTGGATTCCGTTTGATATTCCTTTTCTGCGAAACACTGAAATAGGCAAAAAAACAATAATTTGCACTAGGCCTTGGGTTAGTAGGTTAGTCCCAAAAATAATATAAACTGTATAATAAAGCCCATTAAACATCCAAAACAGATAATATAATAGCATGGAACAATCAAAAATTATAGATACGTTGGAGACGTATCAAGCATCCCCAAGCTTAATTCCTGCTCGTCCTCGAGTAGGTAAATGATAAAAATAGAATTTTTGATGTGGAATGCTACCTAGCATACTCTTCAATGTCATTTTTCTTTATTGTGGCATGAATGTTCAGATCCGAAAGATTCAAGACAAAAGTTTAATATTGACATAAAAACAATAATACTTCAAGCATACTAACTAAGCAATTATGTCTTCTCAAAATAACATGGCCAAAGAAAGTTCATCCCTACAAAATTAGACAGTTTGGCTAAGTTTCATCTTCGTCACACAAGAATGCTCTTATCATGGGCAACCCCGGTTTTAGCCAAGCAATTGTTTCATACTTTAGAATTTTCAAACTTTTTTCAACTTTCACGCAATACATGAGTGTGAGCCATGGATATAGCACTATGGGTGGAATAGAATAATATGATGGAGGTTATGTGGAGAAGACAAAAAAGAGAGAAAGTCTCACATTGACGCGGCTAATCAATAGGCTAGGTAGATGCCCATCAATTGATAACAATGCAAGGAGTAGGGATTGCCATGCAACGGATGCACTAGAGCTATAAATGTATGAAAGCTCAACAAAAGAAACTAAGTGGGTGTGCATCCAACTTGCTTGCTCACGAAGACCTAGGGCATTTGAGGAAGCCCATTGTTGGAATATACAAGCCAAGTTCTATAATGAAAAATTCCCACTAGTATATGAAAGTGACAAAACAAGAGACTCTCTATCATAAAGATCATGGTGCTACTTTGAAGCACAAGTGTGGAAAAAGGATAGTAGCATTGCCCCTTTTTATTTCCTTTTTTGGGCCTTCCTTTTTTATTTGGCCTTTTTTTATTTGGGACAATGCTCTATTAATGATGATCATCACACTTCTATTTATTTACAACTCAATGATTACAACTCGATACTAGAACAAAATATGACTCTATATGAATGCCGCCGGTGGTGTACCGGGATGGGCAATGAATCAAGAGTGACATGTATAAAATAATATGCATGGTGGCTTTGCCACAAATACGATGTCAACTACATGATCATGCAAGGCAATATGACAATGATGAAGCGTGTCATAATAAACGAAACGGTGGAAAGTTGCATGGCAATATATCTCGGAATGGCTATGGAAATGCCATGATAGGTAGGTATGGTGGCTGTTTTGAGGAAGATATAAGGAGGTTTATGTGTGATAGAGCGTATCATATCACGGGGTTTGGATGCACCGGTGAAGTTTGCATCAACTCTCAAGGTGAGAAAGGGCAATGCACGGTACTGAAGAGGCTAGCAATGATGGAAGGGTGAGAGTGCGTATAATCCATGGACTCAACATTAGTCATAAAGAACTCATATACTTATTGCAAAAATCTACAAGTCATCAAAAACCAAGCACTACGCGCATGCTCCTAGGGGAAGGGTTGGTAGGAGTTAACCATCGCGCGATCCCGACCTCCACACAAAGGATGACAATCAAAGAACACCTCATGTTTCAAATTTGTTACACAATGTTTACCATACGTGCATGCTACAGGACTTGCAAACTTCAACACAAGTATTCCTCAAATTCACAACTACTCAACTAGCATAACTTTAATATCACTATCTCCATATCTCAAAAAAATCATCAAGTATCAAACTTCCCTTAGTATTCAACGCACTTATATGAAAGTTTTTATTATATCCATCTTGGATGTCTATCATTTTAGGACTAATTTTATAGCCAAAGCAAATTACCATGCTGTTCTAGAGGACTCTCAAAATAATATAAGTGAAGCATGAGAGATCAATAATTTCTATAAAATAAATCCACCACCGTGCTCTAAAAGATATAAGTGAAGCACTAGAGCAAAATTTTCTAGCTCAAAAAATATAAGTGAAGCACCTAGAGTATTCTAATAAATTCCGAGTCATGTGTGTCTCTCCCAAAAGGTGTGTACAGCAACGATAATTGTGGTGAACTAAAAATCAAAGACTCAAATCATACAAGACACTCCAAGCAAAACACATATCATGTGGTGAATAAAAAGATAGCATCAAGTAAAGTTACCGATGGACGAAGACGAAAGAGGGGATGCCTTCCGGGGCATCCCCAAGCTTAGGCTTTTGGTTATCCTTGAATTTTACCTTGGGGTGCCTTGGTCATCCCCAAGATTATGCCCTTGCCACTCCTTGTTCCATAATCCATCAAATCTTTACCCAAAAACTTGAAAACTTCACAACACAAAACTCAACAGAAAATCTTATGAGCTCCGTTAGCGAAAGAAAACAAACAACCACTTTAAGGTACTGTAATGAACTAATTCTTTATTTATATAGGTGTTAAACCTACTGTATTCCAACTTCTCTATGGTTCATAACCTCCGATACTAGCCATAGATTCATCAAAATAAGCAAACAACACACGAAAAACAGAACATCGCAAAAACAGAACAGTCTGCAGTAATCTGTATCATACGCAAACTTCCTGAACTCAAAAAACTACAAAAATAGGACGACCTAGATAATTTGTTTATTGATCTACTGAAATTGGAATCGGTATTTTATCACGTTCTGGTGATTTTTAAAAATTGTTTTCGTGAGCAGAAAGTTTCTGACTTTTTCAGCAAGATCAAATAACTATCATCCAAGAAGATCCTATAGGTTTTACTTGACACAAACACTAATTAAAACATAAAACCACATCTAACCAGAGGCTAGATGAATTATTTATTGAATAACAGCAAGGGAAAATATTTGGTTGTCTCCCAACAAGCGCTTTTCTTTAAAGCCTTTTAGCTAGGCATTGATAATTTTAATGATGCTCACATGAAAGACAAGAATTGAAGCGCAAAGAGAGCATCATAAAACACGTGACAAACACATCTAACTCTAACATACTTCCTATGCATAGTCATATTATAAGCAAACAAATTTGCAAGGCAAGCAAAAACTAGCATATGCGAGGAAGCGGAAGTAACAATAGCAATCTCAACATAATGAGAGGTAATTTAGTAACATGAAAATATCTACAACCATATTTTCCTCTCTCATAATAATTACATGTAGGAGAATAAGAAAATTCAACAATATAGCTATCACAAAACATATTCTTAACACGATCCACATGTATGCAAAGTTGACACTCTTCCAAAATAGTGGGATTAACATAAAGTAAAGTCATGACCTCTCCAAACCCACTTTTATCAAAAACTTCATAAGATTGAACATTATCCAAATATGTGGGATCTAAAGTTGACACTCTTCCAAACCCACTTTCAATACTATTGCAAACAGTATTATCAATCTCATACTCATCATGGGGCTTAAATAAATTTTCAAGATCATAAGACGAATAACCCCAGTCATGATCATTGCAACCAAGTAGTAGACATAGAAAAATTAGCATACCCAAGCTTAGGGTTTTGCATATTATCAGCACAATTTACATCAATAGAATTTATAATAAAATCATTAGAATCATGCTTTTTATCCAAAGATCCATTGTGAATCACTCCATAAAGTACTTCATCACAATTTTCAGATTCACGAATTTCAAGCGAAACTTCATAAAGATAATCTAGTGCACAAAACTCACTAGCAATTGGTTCATCATAATTGGATCTCTTAAAAAGATTAGCAAGCGGATGAGGATCCATAGATCTTAGGTTCTCTGTTTAGCAATAAATACACAATTATTCCAACCAAACGAGCAAACGAGCCAAGTAAGACATCAAGGCAAACGAAAAGACGAACAGAAGAAGGGCGAAGAAAAGGCAAAGGTGAAGTGGGAGAGAGGAAAACGAGAGGCAAATGACAAATAATGTAATGCAAGGGATAAGAGTTTGTGATGGGTACTTGGTATGTCTTGACTTGTGCGTAGACTCCCCGGCAACGGCGCCAGAAATCCTTCTTGCTACCTCTTGAGCATGCGTTGGTTTTCCCTTGAAGAGGAAAGGGTGATGCAGCAAAGTAGCGTAAGTATTTCCCTCAGTTTTTGAGAACCAAGGTATCAATCCAGTAGGAGGCCACACGCAAGTCGCCTTATACCTGCACAAACAAATAAAAACCTTGCAACCAACATGATAAAGGGGTTGTCAATCCCTTCACGACCACTTGCAAAAGTGAGATCTGATAGAGATAATAAGATAAATATTTTTGGTATTTTTGTTGTATAGATTGAAAAGTAAAGATTGCAAAATAAAATAGATCGGAAACTTATATGATGGAAAATAGACCCGGGGGCCATATGTTTCACTAGTGGCTTCTCTCAAGATAGCATAAGTATTACGATGGGTGAACAAATTATTGTCAAGCAATTTATAGAATAGTGCATAATTATGAGAATATCTAGGCATGATCATGTATATAGGCATCACGTCCACAACAAGTAGACCGAAACGATTCTGCATCTACTACTATTACTCCACACATTGACCGCTATCCAGCATGCATCTAGAGTATTAAGTTCATAAGAACAGAGTAACACATTAGGAAAGATGACATGATGTAGAGGGATAAACTCAAGCAATATGATATAAACCCCATCTTTTTATCCTCGATGGCAACAATACAATAAGTATCGGTTCCCTTTCTGTCACTGGGATCGAACACCGCAAGATTCAACCCAAAGCTAAGCACTTCTCCCATTGCAAGAAAGATCAATCTAGTAGGGCAAACCAAACTGATAATTCGAAGAGACTTGCAATGATAACCAATCATACATAAAAGAACTCAGAGAAGATTCAAATATTGTTCATAGATAATCTTGATCATAAATCCACAATTCATCGGATCTCGACAAACACACCGCAAAAAGAGTTACATCGAATAGATCTCCAAGAAGATCGAGGAGAACTTTGTATTGAGATCCAAAGAGAGAGAAGAAGCCATCTAACCAATTACTATGGACACGAAGGTCTGAGCTGAACTACTCACACATCACCGGAGAGGCTATGGTGTTGATGTAGAAGCCCTCCATGATCGATTCCCCCTCCGGCGGAGCGCCGGAAAAGGCCCCAAGATGGGATCTCATGGGTACAGAAGGTTGCGGCGGTGGAAATAGGGTTTCGTGGTGCTCCTGGATGTTTTCGGGGTACATGGGTATATATAGGAGGAAGAAGTAGGTCGGTGGAGCTACGAGGGCCCACGAGGGTGGGGGCGCGCCCAGGGGGCAGGCGCGCCTCCCTGCCTCGTGGCCTCCTCGTTCGTTTCTTGACGTACACTCCAAGTCATCTGGATCACGTTTGTTCCAAAAGTCACGTTCCCGAAGGTTTCATTCCGTTTGATATTCCTTTTCTGTGAAACACTGAAATAGGAAAAAAAAACAGCAATTTGCACTGGGCCTTGGGTTAGTAGGTTAGTCCCAAAAATAATATAACAGTGCATAATAAAGCCCATTAAACATCCAAAACAGATAATATAATAGCATGGAACAATCAAAAATTATAGATACGTTGGAGACGTATCATTGTGCATCACCACGGTGATCCAGTGTGTATTGCCGACGTTCAACGGGATAAACGACTAAAATGTGGAACGCATTTGTAATCAGATGCAATAATGCTTGTTAAAATGAGTGTTAATGAACTAGTAAGAATATATCGTACCTTATCACGGACGGTATACTCGTCCCGAACCCTACGTACTGCTCCAGCTCTGCTCAGCGCACTATCCATGTTGTATGTCGACGGTTTAGGGTTGTCTCGTGCCTTAGCAAGATCAACAAGGTATTTGGACCTCCAGGCTGGATAGAGGTGCCGATCATGACCAACGCGCAAAATAATAGAACATTTTATGTTCAAGGTGACACCTAGATTATGCACTTAAATAGCAGGACATGCTAATAGAACTTACGTCATCCGCCAGCCATATATGCTCAAGTACCGGTCGTATACTCTCCACAGTCACAGAGGTGCCACGTTCATTGTAGTAAACTCTTTTTGGTCATATTCTTCTCAGACCGAGCAGCTGCCTCCACAAACATAACAACAGCATCGATGAGTTTCGGCGTCAAATCGTCCTTAACAACCCCTTCCACGTCATGGTCATTAAACACAGCTGCATGATAAATTACGAACGTCAAGAACGGTGAGTACATGAAATGGTAGTAAATTAAGCAATAAGTTAGCTAGTAACGGTCCCTCTAGTTGCGGTAGTGTTGCCGGATGGCTTAGTACCATGTGCGTTTCGCTTGCTAGGCTTGTCAAGTGCAAAGGGGGATTCAAATTTCTTGGGAACAGTCCGTCGGCGCTTCCCGGATATGACATCGTCTTCTTTTGCGGTTGCTGCAGACCTTTTTCCCCTTGATCTTAGCCACCATCCTGTCGATAGAACTTGCAGAAATGTCAATGTCGGACGATTCTGCTCGAGGAGAATTACCTATGATCCAAGGGTTCTCCGGTGTTGCGCCGCACTCATCAGTAGGCTTCGTTGTCTTGTCAACATTTAACTTGGCAGGTGTTTTCTGGTTAACAAAGAAATAATGTGATAGGTTTAGTTTATGAAAATGAAGATGCATAGTTGAGATAAATGAAGACAAATAAATGCAAACATACTTCCACATCATTGTTGTTCTGGTTTCCAACAGGCTCGTCAGGCTGTGTCAAATCAATCACCGGCTCTAGACCGTCAGATTCATCCTTGTACATGAATTCTTTTTTCTGGCGGACCATTCTGAAAGGAATCCAGTTCTTCGTCTGCATCGTTGTTGCCGGAAGCTACAGCAGCCGCTGGCTTGTACATCACACCATTTTGGTTCAACTTCTCTAACAATCTATGCATTACATAAAAAAGATTAATTAATGTGGGCATGGTTTTGCAACTTAAAAAATGTTGTAAACATAGAATTAAGGGTGTGTCAGCTCGGCTACTTGATCCGGTATTTCCTTCATTTGGCTGTGTATGTAATCCATACACCACTTCATGATGAGCTTCATCATCTCGTCTGCGTTTGAGGCTAACTTGGCCTTCTTTGCCTCACCAACGGCGGGCTTCATTTTTGGCTTTTCTGGTTCGGGTACTTTGCACTCCTACGCCCTATACTCCTTGGTTATGTTGTCTTCAATTTGCATGTGAAATACAAGTACATGTGATCAATAAAAATATTAATACAATTAATTATGTTATATAAAAGATTTAAGAAGTACCCAACGCAATGAATTACCTTGACGTTACCACAGCCACGGCCGTGGTCATAATCAAACTTGTCTCTCCTAGAGGCTGTAGCTTCAGTCCAATTCCTCATGAGAGGTTCCATGGACAAGCTAGGATTGAACGCGCATTCACCTTCGAGAGGCTGAACTTTCTCCTAGTATAAGTACTGCATGAATATGAAAATTTATAGTTAGTACTATACAACAGGTAAATTTGCAAGCATATTTATTTTTGCAGTGGTACAAGTCTGAAAGGTGTACCTGCAGGAGAGCTAAGTTGCCTCTTGGCCATTGGCGGAGGTGTTTGCCTTTCCTTACGTAGCGAAGGCAGTCCAGCAGAACCCTAAGGGTGAACGCATTCCAATTAATCTTGGATATACGCTTCACATCGTCCACCAATGCATAATATTGCTTTGGGACAGTCTTGCTCGACATGGGAGCAAGAACTGTTCCAAGAAACACGAGGACAACTTTCTGAAGGAAATCGTCGTCGGCAGATTTATTTTTTGTGATGTCAACAATCAGATCATCGATGACTATATTACATGTGGTCTTGCTCTGGAATTGAGGCGGCACTCAATCTTTAACATCCTCACCTTCCTCACTGAGAATACCTTCTGCCGACAGTCCGTGGTTCTCCAAGGACAAGATGCACTCAACATCCACGGCACCGAGAGACACTTCGCCAACAAGTCTTGTACAATGAATCTGCCCTTGCTAGGATCAAAAATCTCAACCATGTACAGGATCAACAGTGTTCGCATCATCAGCGAAGGTATCTGAAGCATGCTACTGGTGTTTCGGCAAGTGTGGCGCGTTGACCGGAAGATAGACCGGCAAGAAGTTTGCACCATTTTTCAACGGCGCAAACAATTTCTCCATTGAGTTCATCCATCCTGTTGAAAAAAAACTTGGTTACTGTAGCAAAAATTGTTTAATCAACTTTTTTCATAACATACTGTTGGATAAAACATAATAATGGAATGCACTATCCAACAGTAGATCGAAAACTATACAACATAATTCATTCATACTGAAACATTCAGCAGAGACACGTGCATCACATAAATTGACAGTTTAAGAAGTACTTATTTAACCAATTAGTTTCAGAATCAAAAGTAACATAATTTATTTATTCATTTATTTTCATATGGTGCTGTACAAATAGATATAAGAATCAGTGACACTGCCTAATTGACAGTGAATCGAAAAGAAAAGTACAAAATTATGCATACTGGAACATGCTTCAAACAAACATGCAACACATACAATATTAGCGGGCGTCTCATAGTTGCAACATGCATGTCTTAGGGCATTGCTATAACTTAAAGTGACTATGCTATAACTAACACTCATTAAAAATTCTTGTTTATTCATCAATCCAACCTAAAAGTGTAAGACAATAAACTACATGCAGAAACTAATTTGCAATCGTAGGGCTACCTAATCTAATACACGCACAAACAAATCTACTATCATAGGCCTATCTAATCTAATACACGCACAAACAAAAAAAATCTAATCCAACAGATGTAATGCGAAGATTATGCGCTAATTAATCTTAGCGCTATGGAATCTAACACACGTACAAAGACAAGCATCATGAATGCGGTATGGCAGCCAACATACTGGATCGGTCGATGAAGATGGAAGTTGTCGGCGTTGCAACATGGACGTAGTTCGTCCACGGCGGCCAGCACGCGCTGACGATCTGGAGGTTCTCGACGATCTTGCTGGAGTTGGGCGGATGCTAGGGATGCAGCTGTCATCGACTCGGCGGTAGGAGCCATCGTAGATGACATGTACGACGATGCCGAGACTATATAGGAGGAGGAGGATCTCCTAGGTCGTCGTAACCACCAGGGAAAGTATGCCCGTGATCTTTGCTTTCCTTGGTTGAGGAGACGCAGTACGTGCTCCTAAAATAAAGGGATAGGTTTCCCACGCTCGACGTTTTTATTTGGTGGAGATTCCTATCCGGGAATTGTGTAACAAATCCCGGCTGCTCCTCTCTTCGAGCGACAAGGGACTCGTGTCATGTACTTTTTATCTTTTATTCTTTTTCTTTTCTTTTTCATATTTGAAAATTTTGAAATCAAATAAATATTTCAACTCAACCAAATGGTCCCAAAAAAATTTCACACAATGGGATCACCATGGAAAGCATGCATGCCAATTCTCGTCGATTTCCGACAATCGATGCATTTACTAGGATTTTGCCGGCGAAAAATCCCCGAAACGCCATCCGGACGTGACACAACATTCGTTCGGTGTCCGGAATGGCTCAGATGTTGCATGGGGGTCTACATTGGGCATCCTCACATGGTGCCAAACTTTGGTGTAATTTCATACAGGCCAGCACATACCACATGTGCAACCAACAGCATTCGGGTCTGTTGGAGGGGCAGACCGAAAGACGTTGTTTCTCTATATTGAACCAAATGGCACCAAAGTTTTTCCACACAATGGGATCACCATGGACATCATGCATGCGAGTTCTCACCGATTTACGACAGTCGATGTATTTACTAGGATTTTGGCGGTGAAAAAACTCCGAAACGCTCCCCGGACGTGACACAACGTTCGTTTGGTCACCAGAATGGCTCAAATGTTGCTTGGGGGCCTACATTGGGCATCCTCACATGGTGCCAAACTTTGGTGTCATTTCATGTAGGGCACCACATAGCACATGTGCAACCAGTAGCATTCGGGTCTGCCAGAGGGGGAGCCCGAAGGACGTTGTTTCTCTAAACTCAACCAAATGGCACCAAATTTTTTCCACACAATGGGATCACCATGGACATCATGCATGCCAATTCTCACCGATTTCCAACACTCGATGTATTTACTAGGATTTAGCCGGCGAAAAAACCCCGAAACACTGCCCGGACGTGACACAACGTTCGTTCGATGTCCAAAATGGCTCAGATGTTGCTTGGGGGCCTACCTTGGGCATCCTCACATGGTGCCAAACTTTGGTGTCATTTGATGCAGGCCACCACATAGCACATGTGCAACCGGCAGCATTCGGGTCTGCCGGAGGGGGAGCCCGAAGGACGTTGTTTCCGTAAACTCAACCAAATGCTACCAATTTTTTTCCACACAATGGGATCACCATGGACATCATGCATGCCAATTCTCACCGACTTCCGACACTCGATGCATTTACTAGGATTTTGCCGACGAAAAAACACCGAAACGTTGCCCGGACATGACGCAACGTTCGTTCAATGTCTAGAATGGCTCAGATGTTGCATGGGGGCCTACATTGGGCATCCTCACATGGTGCCAAACTTTTGTGTCATTTGATGCAGGCCACCACATAGCACATGTGCAACCAGCAGCATTCGGGTCTGTCGTAGGGGGAGCCCGAAGGACGTTGTTTTTCTAAACTCAACCAAATTGCACCAATTTTTTTTCCACACAATGGGATCACCATGGACATCATGCATGCCAATCCTAATCGATTTCCGACACTCGATGCATTTAATAGGATTTTGCCGGCGGAAAAACACCGAAACGCTGCCCGGACGTGACGCAACGTTCGTTCGGTGTCCGGAATGGCTCAGATGTTGCATGGGGGCCTACATTGGGCATCCTCACATGGTGCCAAACTTTGGTGTCATTTGATGCAGGCCACCACCTAGCACATGTGCAACCAGCATCATTCTGGTCTGCCGGAGGGAGAGCCCGAAGGACGTTGTTTTTCTCGACTCAAGCAAATGGAATTTTGAAATACAATAAAATTTATAATTAACAAGTGAAACAGAAGACTACATACATTCATGGTATTTTGAATTTTAAAACTATAATAAGAAATAAAAGACAAAACATATACTTCATAGACAAATATTTTTCAAATAGAAAACAGATTAAAATATTAGAATTAAGAAGTGAAATAAAAGACAACATACATTCATGCAATTTTGAATTTCAAAACTGTACGAAGAAATAACAGAGAAAAAATATATTCAATATACTTTTTTGAAATAGAAAACAGAAAAGATATATTATAATGAAGAGGAAACATATTATCTAGCATTTTTTCAATTATAAAAGTGTCAGAATAACTGAATGAGGAAAAATAGATTTGATTTTAAATTATTGTAAATATAAAAATAAAATAAATATTTAATTGAATAAGTGAAATATAACACATTAATTTTAAATATCATACCTTTTTTTAGTGGCAAATCAAAACTTTATTGCGAAGTAGCAGCTCGGTTTAAATATGGTAATATTCTGCGCGCGGGTGAGGGTGGCCTGGGACGGCCCACCCGAATTAGGCCCAAGCGAGCGTCGCGCCAGGCACATCCGAGGGGTGCAGGGAGTTTAGTCCCACCTCGCCAAGCGAGGGGAGCTCGCACCGGTTTATATACCGGGCTGAGCCTCCCCTCTCAAGTTCCTTTCTAAAGTGGGCAGCACATTGCCTAACCCTATCCGTCCCTGCCCTATGGGTCCTACTAGCAGTTTATATTTACAATCCGGCGGCCTGCATCCTGGCCCAATAAATGATTGGGGACCTAGTCATATGCAGGTCGTTGAATTGTGAACTATGCAGCTAGTAGGCGGGCTTTTTTTGTCATATTTCATTTTTTTGCATTTGTCACATGTCAATTATTTGCTGTTCTTCAAATCACCTCATAAAAGAATATAACACAACATTTTTTTGCACATTTATGAATTTTATAACTGTTAGAACAAATAAAAGAGAAAAAATATATGTGATTTAAAATTATTTTAGAGATAAAAACTTAAAAGAAATATTATAATTGACAAGTGAAATGAAAGAGAACGTATTATCTTGCATAATTTGAATTGTAAAACTGTCGGAATAAATGAAAGAGGAAAAATAGATTTAATTTTAAAATATTTGAAATACAAATAAGAAATGAAATACGTAAACATCATGGCAACGCACACATTTCCATTGCAGCCAGTCCATTTGCCTCATCTTTTGGCAAGAACAAGCTAGAGCTGTACACACCCAAAGTCATTTTTTAAATTTTTATTTATTTTTTTGCATATGTCACATGTCTAATTTTGCACATTTTCATATTGGGGTGATTTGGAAGTGGTGGAAAAATTACCTTTGTTCAAAAACTGGCTTAAGTTAGACCAAATGGCTCCTCCGGAATGCGGTGATTTTTTCGACCACCTCCAAATCACCTCAATTTTTGCACACATGATCTCTTGCACAAACAAAGCTAGGTTTCCAAGGTTTTATATTTTTTTGAATTTTTCCAAATTTATACTGCCCTCTAGACTGACTGATCAAAACATCGGTCTATACCTCAAGGGGGCATTGTAAAATATATTTTTTCCAAATTTTCTTTCATAACCATCTTTGGAACATGTGGGTCACCATGTAAAAGAAAATTTGGGTGATTTGAAGGTGGTGAAAAAAATCACCTTTGTTCAAAAACTGGCTTAAGTCCAAATGGGAAATGGCCCCTCCGGAATGCGATGATTTTTTCGACCACCTCCAAATCACCTCAATTTTTGGACACATGATCTCTTGCACAAACAAAGCTAGGTTTCAAAGGTTTCATATTTTTTTGAATTTCTCTTAATTTATACTGCCCTCTAGACTGACTAATCAAAACATCGGTCTATACCTCAAGGGGGCATTGTAAAATATATTTTTCCAAATTTTCTTTCATAGCCATCTTTGGCACATGTGGGTCACCATGTAAAAGAAAATTTGGGTGATTTGGAGGTCGTGGAAAAAATCACCTTTGTTCAAAAACTAGCGGAATGCGGTGATTTTTTCGACCACCTCCAAATCACCTCAATTTTTTCACACATGATCTCTTGCACAAACTAAGCTAGGTTTCCAAGGTTATATATATATATATATATATATATTTTTTGAATTTATACTGCCCTCTAGACTAACTGATCAAAACATCGGTCTATACCTCAAGGGGGCATTGTAAAATATTTTTTCCCAAATTTTCTTTCATAGCCATCTTTGGCACTGTGGGCCACCATGTAAAAGAAAATTTGGGTGATTTGGAGGTGGTGGAAAAAATCACCTTTGTTCTAAAACTGGCTTAAGGCCAAATGGCGCCTCCGGAATGCGGTGATTTTTTGGACCTCCTCTAAATCACCTCAAATTTTGCACACATGATCTCCTACTCAAACATAGAGATAGGTTTCCAAGGTTTCACAATTTTTTGATTTTTTGTGAATTTTGTATGCCCTGCCCAATGCCAGTTCAAAACAAGCGGCTTCACGGAGCCACTATAAATTTTACAAAATTATAAAAAAAGAAATCTTTCTTATTCTTTCTATTTATATCAAGGAGATCATGCCTACAAAAAATGAGGTCATTTGGAGGTGGTGGAAAAAATGACCTTGCTACAAGAACTGGATTAGGTGAGACCAAATGGTCCGTCCGAAATGAGGTCATTTTTTGGACCTCCTCTAAATGACCTCAAAATTTGCACACATGCTCTCCTACTCAAACATAGATAGGTTTCCAAGGTTTCACATTGTTTTGATTTTTTTTGAATTTTTTATGCCCTGCCCAATGCCGGTTCAAAACATGCGGCTTCACGGAGCCACTATAAATTTTAGAAAAGGAGATCTTTCATATTACAAAAAAAATCAACTTGCATTTCATGAATAAACTCCTTCATATTACAAATAATCATTACATCTTAATTCAAATGTTGTTTTTTCCACACACACACCATCTTTAACTACTTTTTATTATTATTTGATGAAATGATGGAATATGTGCTCAGTTATTGGAACATTTGATCATATGGTGGAGTATTTGCTATTTTTGCTTACTCAAATGTTGGAAAGATGTCATATGTGTGGATGAACAATTTCCACTTACTTCACTAAACAACATTAATTAACTTAACACAAAGTTGTAAATTTGGTAGGATTTGCTTATGGGCACAACATGTTGCACATGGCCACAGCATGGGAATTAATTGCACCATTGCCACAACATGTTCCACATGGCCACAGCAAGGGAAGTGTTTGCAGCATGTCTGATCAGCGAAGCAACACTGATGCAGCATGTCTGATCATTGCAGCAGGTAGATTTAGAAAATGCACACTCAAACAGATCATACATCACAACATCTAAATCTAAGGAACCATAATGGCAAATTTAAGGAACCCAAATATAGATAGAAATATAGGTTACTACCATATAGAGCAGCATCCACACAACACACTTGCTGATGCAGACACCTCCAAGTTCAGAAAACTACCAAGTTCACATCACAGTACTACACTTAGATAAAGTTGATACTACATTACGACATAAAGTTTCCACCATCAGACTACCACATTAAGTTCACCAAAAGCACTGAGGCCTTCCTCCATCTCATGAAAACCAATGTCTAGGGCAACTACATGTTAGGGCTTCTTAGGACCTTCAGGAGGGCAGAATGCTGGGCCCTCATTTTGTAGTCATCACCGCTGATTACTGTAGCCCGACAATGTTCCATAAGATGCTCCATTAACCCAGACCTGGGCTTGGGCCTGCTGCAGTAGGGGCAGCGGAACTTGTCCGTCTTCTGGTTGTGGTACTTACCAGATCCCTGGGCCCTGATCTTCTCCACCTCCTTCTCTTCAAAGGACTTGACGTTCCCCTCGAGCACATCATCTCCAGAATCATACTGCACACATTAATGACTGACATTAATACATTATGCATTTAAAACATGTAAGACTAACTCAATGCACAAATAACATTTCAAGTAGGCCTGACCTCGTATGGCTCATCATCACTAGCATATGGGTCGAACTCATTTATGTCAAACTTCCTCTTGTTGCCCTCAAGATCCCCCTTCTGCTATATTGTGAAGTAATTAAGCACATCAATTACAAGGAATTGAATTGCAGTTCAAAGAATGTCATTACAAACAAAATTGTGAATTTGAACTACAAAGGTATGTTGCAAGGGACCAATATTGCCAATATATTTTCTAATGCAAAAACAATTTAATATGAAACCTACAGATAAACACATAAAGATACCTAAACAACTTGTTTTTGCATAATGAAGGAAAGCTCCAAACTATATTGAAAATGTCCACTGGTTACACATGGTATCTATGGTATTGGTAGGGTTATGAACATAGACTGTATATGAAGCTATATATGAACTAATTCATAGACTATATATGAAGCTATATAGATACTAAATAGTAGGGTTATGAACATACAAGTTCATTGATATGTACATACAAATAAATGCTTTCCTTATAAATACAGAATCTAAGCAATCAAGCAACAAATAAATGTTGTCCTTCATATATGCTAATGAAAATCCTAGCTGGATTCTTGACATTCCCTGGATTAACCCAACACTTTTCTTTTGTGTGTGTCCAAGTTATGAGGTTGAAACTACACTAATCTTTCTTAGATCAAAAGAACATCAAGGCGTAGCTAAAAAAGCCTACACAGTTAATTACTTGGGGACATACAAATCCAGATTTTACTTTTGAACATCATATATAGGTATAAATCAATAGCCATTCCTCTCTTATTAACCAATGAAATAGCAGTTTTTGACACACAATGCAAATAGGACCTTTATATATAACTTGACAAACATATCAGGTTTTCATTTCATTTCAAATATTAATAAATATTCAGTTCTGAGCAGTTCTGAATGAGCACTCATATGTCAGAATGAGTGAAATGGTGAAGCCTAACTCCTACATCTAATTAAAATACCCTAACTCCAACATCTAATTAAAAAACACTAACTCCTAGATCCACTAGATCATTGAATCACAAAGTTTACTTACATATATCATTGGATATAAATGAATCCATTACAAATAACACTAACTCATACATCTAATTAAAATATCCTAACTCTTACTTCTATTGCATCATTCAGTCACACAATTTAATTACATTTATCACTGGCTATAAGTGAATCCAATACAAAAAAAACCTAACTAAACATCTAATTAAAAACACTAACTACTACATCTACTACATGATTCAATCACAGAATCTATATATAACTGGCTATAAATGAATCCAATACAAAAAAACCCTAACTAATCATCTAATTAAAAAACCCTAACTACTACATCTACTCGATGATTCAATCATAGATTCAACATATAACTAGCTATAAATGAATCAAATACAAAAAAACCATAACTAAACATCTAATTAAAAAACCCTAACTACTACATCTACTGGATAATTCATTCACAGATTCTACATATAACTGGCTATAAATGAATCCAATACAAAAAAAACCTAACTAAACGTCTAATTAAAAAACCCTAACTACTACATCTACTGGATGATTCAATCACATATTCTACATATCACTAGCTATAATTGAGTCCAATACAAAAAATCCCCAACTAAACATCTAATTAAAAAACCCTAACTACTACATCTACTGGATGATTCAATCATAGAATCCAAACTTAACCTTCACTATAAATCAATCAAACATCTAAAAACCCTAATTTTCAGAAGGGGATGCAGCAACTAGCAACAACAAAAAACCCTAACACCTAAATCTACTACTTAACGGGGGTAACTACCAACAGAGGGGACTGCTGGTAACGATTACGTGCAGGTCCACGTGCTCGCCGCCGGCCTCCGCAGGTCCATGAGACGGGCCGCTCGACGTTGTCACGCCAAGCTCCGGCACGGCGGAGTCCACCACGACCACCTTCTTCTCCTCCAGATCCGCCGCCGCAGCACCTCCTGCACCCGCACCGCCGACGAGGGCCTGCACCGCATCTGCCACGGTCTCCGTGCCCGTCTTCTCCAGATCTCCGTCCGCGACGGCGGCTTCGCCACGGCCTTGCTCCGTCCGAGCCAGAAGCAAACAAGAGGAGAGAGGGAGGCGGTGGTGGTGAGCGAGCAGGTGGGGTGGCCGGTGAAGGAGACGATGAGGCAGAGGAGAGAGGAGGGAGAGGGAGGCGATTTGGGGGAAATGGGGTGGGCGATGCGGCCGGTGCCCATTCCCCTCCTCTTATACTAGGGGCCTTTTTTGGAAATTATCCGCGCACACGTGCACGCACACGACCACGGGGAAACGCAACCGCCAGCGTATAATACACGTACACACCCGGCGTACAATAGTACACGGGCTGACACGGGCTCGTACAGGGCTCTACGACTGGTCTACGCGCGCTCTACGCCCACCTCAAATGACCATCGTGCCCCTCGTTATGAACCACCATCGACGCATCTGGACCGTCCTTGTGTTTTTCCCACTCGCGTTCAGCCCAGGGGGGAGCATCGGAGCAGAAATGGCGTCCATCACAGTCGACTCCGGTTTTACCATATTGTCTCTTCTTCGCGCCTGTAGAACACTCCGTAAGAGAAACTCCAATGGGGCGATCCATTTCATCCGCCGTCGTCCGTTTAGGTCAGCGTGGACAAAAGAGGAGGCCCAACGTGCGGACCCAAACCCAAATCGAGTCCGCTTGGCGTCCGCGCCGACGCATTTGCCGCCCAAATTTGCGTCCCAAATGCGTCGGCACGGACGCCACGCGCGCCTTCTCGGTGTTCGCCGCGTCCCCACCTGGCGGTCGTCCAACTGCCTGCGACCTACCTGGTCAGCTTAATTTACGACCTCGGGCCCATGCGTCAACGACGGCGGTCGTCCTTTTTTAAGCTGACCGTGCGGCGGGGCCGTCCACATCCGCTTCCAGCCAGCCCCCGTCCCCATCTAGCCAGACTCTGCTCCCACGTCGTCGGCAAACCCTAGCCACCCCAGCGAAGCCAGATGGGGCTCTTCTCCGGTGAAGGCAGCAGCAACGCCAAGGGCAAGTATCCCGCCATTCCTTTTCCGTCGGAGTTCCTCCTGCCTCCGCCGATGCCAGCTCGCCGGCCAAGGCAGCGCGTCAATGTGCCAGTGCACCAGGCGGAGTGGCACTGGCAGCACCGCATGACTCTCCCGTACACCGACGTCACCCTGCCGCACGACAGCTGGCACCTGGATCCGGAGAGGGTCCCAGTGTCGGGGGCACCGCGGTCGGCTAGGGCACACGCGGTGGAGGTGTGGCGCCGGCGGTCACTCCTGACGCTGGAGCAGCGCCGCGACCCCGCCTACGCAACCGACTCGCCCAACCCGGCTCGCTGGTTCGCGTTTGAGCATGAGGAGGCGAGGCGATGCGGCGTTTGCGAAGTCGATCGCACCTTGCCGCCGCCCCCCGCTCGTCGTCCGCGAGGAGGACCAGGCGACGGAAGTGAAGGAAATATGCCCTAGAGGCAATAATAAAGTTGTTATTTTATATTTCCTTATATCATGATAAATGTTTATTATTCATGCTAGAATTGTATTAACCGGAAACTCGATACATGTGTGAATACATAGACAAAACACAGTGTCCCTAATAAGCCTCTACTAGACTTGCTCATTAATCAAAGATGGTTAAGTTTCCTAACCATAGACATGTGTTGTCATTTGATGGATGGGATCACATCATTAGGAGAATGATGTGATGGACAAAACCCATCCGTTAGCTTAGCATATTGATCGTTCAGTTTTATTGCTATTGCTTTCTTCATGTCATATACATATTTATTTGACTATGAAATTATGCAACCCCCGGATACCGGAGGAATACCTTGTGTGCTATCAAACGTCACAACGTAACTGGGTGATTATAAAGATGCTCTACAGGTATTTCCGAAGGTGTTTGTTGGGTTGGCATAGATCGAGATTAGGATTTGTCACCCCGAGTATCGGAGAGGTACCCTGGGCCCTCTCGGTAATGCACATCATAATAAGCCTCGCAAGCAATGTGACTAATGAGTTAGTTGCGGGATGATGTATTACGGAACGAGTAAAGAGACTTGCCGGTAACGAGATTGAACTAGGTATAAAGATACCGACGATCGAATCTCGGGCAAGTAACATACCGATGACAAAGGGAATAATGTATGTTGTCTGTACGGTACGACCGATAAAGATCTTCGTAGAATATGTGGGAACTAATATGAGCATCTAGGTTCCGCTGTTGGTTATTGACCGGAGAGGTGTTTCGGTCATGTCTACATAGTTCTCGAACATAGGGTCCGCACGCTTAACGTTCGATGACGATGTTGTATTATATGAGTTATGTGATTTGGTGACCGAATGTAGTTCGAAGTCCCGGATGAGATCACGGACATGACGAGGAGTCTCGAAATGGTTGAGAGGTAAAGATTCATACATTGGACGATAATATTCGGACACCGGAAGTGTTTCGGGGGTACCGGGTACATATCGGGTCATCGGAAGTGGTTCTGGGCATCCCCCGGCAACTACATGGGCCTAATGGGCCAAGAAGGGGACGGACCAGCCCCTAGGCGGCTGGTGCACCCCATGTAGGGCAAAATAAGGGGGAAGCAAAGAGGGGAAGAGATAAAGGAAGGGGAGCAATTCGGCCTCCCCCTTCCTTCTCTGCCCCCTCCCCCTCCTTCCCCCTCCGGGTGAATATGGAAGGGGGGAGGCCGAATTGGGAGGCACCCAAGTAGGATTCCTCCAACTTGGGGCGCCCCCTTGGCTGCCTCTCCTCCCCTCCAACCTATATATATGAGGGGGGCACCTCTAGAACACACAACATTGATTCCTAGCCGTGTGCGGTGCCCCCCTCCACAGTTTACACCTCCGGTCATCTTCACGTAGTGCTTAGGCGAAGCCCTGCGCGGATCCCTCCAACCTATATATATGAGGGGGGCACCTCTAGAACACACAACATTGATTCCTAGCCATGTGCGGCGCCCCCTCCATAGTTTACACCTCCGGTCATCTTCACGTAGTGCTTAGGCGAAGCCCTGCGCGGATCACTTCACCATCACCGTCACCATGCCGTCGTGCTGACGGAACTCTCCCTCGACACTTTGCTGGATCAAGAGTTCGAGGGACGTCATCGAGCTGCACGTGTGCAGAACTCGGAGGTGTTGTACGTTCGGTGCTTGATCGGTCGGAATGACAAGAAGTTCGACTACATCAACCACGTTGTTAAACGCTTCCACTTTCGGTCTACGAGGGTACATAGACACACTCTCCCCCTCTCCTTGCTATGCATCTCCTGGATAGATCTTGCGTGAGCGTAAGAAATTTTTGAAATTGCATGCTATGTTTCCCAACAGTGGCATCCGAGCCAGGTCTATGCGTAGATGATATGCACGAGTAGAACACAAAGAGTTGTGGGCGGTGATCGTCGTGCTACGTACCACCAATGTCTTATTTTGATTTGGCGGTATTGTTGGATGAAGCGGCCCGGACCAACCTTACATGACCACGTTCATGAGACTGGTTCCACCGACAGACATGCAACTAGTTTTGCATAAAGGTTGCTGGCGGGTGTCTGTTTCTCCAACTTTAGTTGAATCGAATTTGACTGTGGCCGGTCCTTGTTGAAGGTTAAAACAGCAAACTTGATAAATCACCGTTGTGGTTTTGATGCATAGGTAAGAACGGTTCTTACTAGAAGCCCGTAGCAGCCACGTAAAACTTGCAACAACAAAGTAGAGGATGTCTAACTTGTTTTTGCAGGGCATGTTGTGATGTGATATGGTCAAGACATGATGTGATATACGTTATTGTATGAGATGATCATGTTTTGTAAAAGTTATCGGCAACTGGCAGGAGCCTTATGGTTGTCGCTTTATTGTATGAAATGCAAATGCCATGTAATTCCTTTACTTTATCACTAAGCGTTAGCGATAGTTGTAGAAGCAATAGTTGGCGAGACCACAACGACGCTATGATGGAGATCAAGGTGTCAAGCCGGTGACGATGGAAATCATGATGGTGCTTTGGAGATGGAGATCATGTTGGGGAACGTAGTAATTTCAAAAAATTTCCTATGCACACACAAGATCATGGTGATGCATAGCGACAAGAGGGGAGAGTGTTGTCCACGTACCCTCGTAGACCGATAGCGGAAGCGTTAACACAACGCGGTTGATGTAGTCGTACGTCTTCATGGTCCGACCGATCAAGTACCAAACGCACGGCACCTCCGAGTTCTACACACGTTCAGCTCGATGACGTCCCTCGAACTCCGATCCAGCCGAGTGTTGAGGGAGAGTTTCGTCAACACGACGGCGTGGTGACGATGATGATGTTCCACCGACGCAGGGCTTCGCCTAAGCTCCGCAACGGTATTATCGAGGTGTAATATGGTGGAGGGGGGCACCGCACACGGCTAAGAGATCTCAAGGATCAATTGTTGTGTCTATAGGGTGCCCCCTGCCCCCGTATATAAAGGAGCAAGGGAGGAGGAGGCCGGCCCTAGGAGGGGGCGCACCAAGTGTGGAGTCCTACTAGGACTCCCTAGTCCTAGTAGGATTCCACCTCCCATACGGAATAGGAAAAGAGGAAGGGAAAAAGAGAAGGAAGGAAGGGGGCGCCCCCCTTCCCTAGTCCAATTCGGACCAGACCAAGGGGAGGGGTGCGGCCACCCTTGAGGCCCTTTTCCTTCTTTCCCGTATGGCCCAATAAGTCCCAATACGTATTCCCGTAACTCTCCGGTACTCCGAAAAATACCCGAATCACTCGGAACCTTTCCGAAGTCCAAATATAGTCGTCCAATATATCGATCTTTACGTCTCGACCATTTCGAGACTCCTCGTCATATCCCCGGTCTCATTCGGGACTCCGAAATCCTTCGGTGCATCAAAACTCAATAAAACTGTCATCATAACGTTAAGCGTGCGGACCCTACGGGTTCGAGAACTATGTAGACATGACCGAGACACGTCTCCGGTCAATAACCAATAGCGGGACCTGGATGCCCATATTGGCTCCCACATATTCTACGAAGATCTTTATCGGTCAGACCGCATAACAACATACGTTGTTCCCTTTGTCACCGGTATGTTACTTGCCCGAGATTTGATCGTCGGTATCTCGATACCTAGTTCAATCTCGTTACCGGCAAGTCTCTTTACTCGTTCCGTAACACATCATCCCGCAACTAACTCATTAGTCACAATGCTTGCAAGGCTTATAGTGATGTGCATTACCGAGTGGGCCCAGAGATACCTCTCCGACAATTGGAGTGACAAATCCTAATCTCGAAATACGCCAACCCAACAAGTACCTTTGGAGACACCTGTAGAGCACCTTTATAATCACCCATTTACGTTGTGACGTTTGGTAGCACACAAAGTGTTCCTCCGGTAAACGGGAGTTGCATAATCTCATAGTCATAGGAACATGTATAAGTCATGAAGAAAGCAATAGCAACATACTAAACGATCGAGTGCTAAGCTAACGGAATGGGTCAAGTCAATCACGTCATTCTCCTAATGAGGTGATCTCGTTAATCAAATGACAACTAATGTCTATGGCTAGGAAACATAACCATCTTTGATTAACGAGCTAGTCAAGTAGAGGCATACTAGAGACACTCTGTTTGTCTATGTATTCACACATGTATTATGTTTCCGGTTAATACAATTCTAGCATGAATAATAAACATTTATCATGATATAAGGAAATATATAATACTTTATTATTGCCTCTAGGGCATATTTCTTTCAGTCTCCCACTTGCACTAGAGTCAATAATCTACTTCACATCGCCATGTGATTTAACATCAATAATTCACATCACCTTGTGATTAACACCCATAGTTCACATCTCTATGTGACTAACACTCAAAGGGTTTACTAGAGTCAATAATCTAGTTCACATCTCTATGTGATTAACACCCAAAGAGTACTAAGGTGTGATCATGTTTTGATTGTGAGATAATTTTAGTCAACGGGTCTGTCTCATTCAGATCCGTAAGTATTTTGCAAATCTCTATGTCTACAATGCTCTGCACGGAGCTACTCTAGCCAATTGCTCCCACTTTCAATATGTATCTAGACCGAGACTTTAGAGTCATCTAGATTAGTGTCAAAACTTGCATCGGCGTAACCCTTTACGACGAACCTTTTGTCACTTCCATAATCGAGAAACATTTCCTTATTCCACTAAGGATAATTTTGACCGCTGTCCAGTGATCTACTCCTAGATCACTATTGTACTCCCTTGCCAAAATCAGTGTAGGGTATACAATAGATTTGGTACACAGCATGGCATACTTTGTAGAACCTATGGCCAAGGCATAGGGAATGAATTTCATTCTCTTTCCATCTTCTGCCGTGGTCGGGCTTTGAGTCTTACTCAATTTCATACCTTGTAACACAGGCAAGAACTCTTTCTTTGACTGTTGTATTTTGAACTACTTCAAAATCTTGTTAAGGTATGTACTCATTGAAAAAACTTATCAAGCGTCTTGATCTATCTCTATAGATCTTGATGCTCAATATGTAAGCAGCTTCACCGAGGTCTTTCTTTAAAAAACTCCTTTCAAACACTCCTTTATGCTTTGCAGAATAATTCTACATTATTTCTGATTTACAATATGTCATTCACATATACCTATCAGAAATGCTGTAGTGCTCCCACTCACTTTCTTGTAAATACAGGCTTCACCGCAAGTCTGTATAACACTATATCCTTTGATCAACTTATCAAAGTGTATATTCCAACTCCGAGATGCTTGCACCAGTCCATAGATGAATTGCTGGAGCTTGCATATTTTGATAGCACCTTTAGGATTGACAAAACCTTCTGGTTGCATCATATACAACTCTTCTTTAATAAATCCATTAAGGAATGCAGTTTTTGTTTATCCATTCGCCATATTTCATAAAATGCGGCAATTGCTAACATGATTCAGACAGACTTAAGCATAGATACGAGTGAGAAACTCTCATCGTAGTCAACATCTTGAACTTGTCGAAAACCTTTTTGCGACAATTCTAGCTTTGTAGATAGTGATACTACTATCAGCGTCCGTCTTCCTCTTGACGATCCATTTATTCTGAATTGCTTGCCGATCATCGGGCAAGTCAACCAAAGTCCATACTTTGTTCTCATACATGGATCTCATCTCAGATTTCATGGACTCAAGCCATTTTGCGGAATCTGGGCCCATCATCGCTTCCTCATAGTTCGTAGGTTCGTCATGGTCTAGTAACATAACATCCAGAACAGGATTACCGTACCACTCTGGTGCGGATCTTACTCTGGTTTACCTACGAGGTTTGGTAGTAACTTGATCTGAAGTTACATGATCATCATCATTAACTTCCTCACTAATTGGTGTAGGAGTCACAGGAACAGATTTCTGTGATGAACTACTTTCCAATAAGGGAGCAGGTACAGTTACCTCATCAAGTTCTACTTTCCTCCCACTCACTTCTTTCGAGAGAAACTCCTTCTCTAGAAAGGATCCATACTAAGCAACGAATGTCTTGCCTTCAGATCTGTGATAGAAGGTGTACCCAACTGTCTCCTTTGGGTATCCTATGAAGACACATTTCTCCGATTTGGGTTTGAGCTTATCAGGATGAAACTTTTTCACATAAGCATCGCAACCCCAAACTTTAAAAAACAACAACTTTGGTTTCTTGCCAAACCACAGTTCATAAGGCGTCGTCTCAACGGATTTTGATGGTGCCCTATTTAACGTGAATGTAGCTGTCTCTAATGCATAACCCCAAAACGATAGCGGTAAATCAGTAAAAGACATCATAGATCGCACCATATCTAGTAAAGTGCGATTACGACGTTCGGACACACCATTACGCTGTGGTGTTCCGGGTGGCGTGAGTTGCGAAACTATTCCGCATTGTTTCAAATGTAGACCAAACTCGTAACTCAAATATTCTCCTCCACGATCTGATCGTAGAAACTTTATTTTCTTGTTACGATGATTTTCAACTTCACTATGAAATTCTTTGAACTTTTCAAATGTTTCAGACTTATGTTTCATTAAGTAGATATACCCATATCTGCTTAAATCATCTGTGAAGGTGAGAAAATAACGATATCCGCCACGAGCCTCAACATTCATCGGACCACATACATCTGTATGTATGATTTCCAACAAACCTGTTGCTCTCTCCATAGTTCCGGAGAACGGTGTTTTAGTCATCTTGCCCATGAGGCATGGTTCGCAAGCATCAAGTAATTCATAATCAAGTGATTCCACAATCCCATCAGTATGGAGTTTCTTCATGCGCTTTACACCAATATGACCTAAACAGCAGTGCCACAAATAAGTTGCACTATCATTATTAACTTTGCATCTTTTGGCTTCAATATTATGAATATGTGTATCACTACGATCGAGATCCAACAAACCATTTTCGTTGGTGTGTATGACCATAGAAGGTTTTTATTCATGTAAATAGAACAACAATTGTTCTCTAACTTAAATGAATAACCGTATTGCAATAAACATGATCAAATCATATTCATGCTCAACGCAAACACCGAATAACACTTATTTAGTTTCAACACTAATCCCGAAAGTACAGGGAGTGTGCGATGATGATCATATCAATCTTGGAACTACTTCCAACACACATCGTCACCTCGCCTTTTACTAGTCTCTGTTTATTCTGCAACTCCCGTTTTCGAGTCACTACTCTTTAGCAACTGAACCAGTATCAATTACCGAGGGGTTGCTATAAACACTAGTAAAGTACACATCAATAATCTGTATATCAAATATACCTTTGTTCACTTTTACTAGTCTCTGTTTATTCTGCAACTCCCGTCTCGAGTTACTACTCTTAGCAACTGAACCAGTATCAATTACCGAGGAGTTGCTATAAACACTAGTAAAGTACACATCAATAATCTGTATATCAAATATACCTTTGTTCACTTTGCCATCCTTCTTATCCACCAAATAGTTGGGGTAGTTCCGCTTCTAGTGACCAGTCCCTTTGTAGTAGAAGCACTTAGTCTCAGGCTTAGGTACAGACTTGGGCTTCTTCACTTGAGTAGCAACTTGCTTGCCGTTCTTTTCTAAGTTCCCCTTCTATCCCTTTGCCCTTTTCTTGAAACTAGTGGTCTCGTCAACCATCAACACTTGATGTTTTTCTTGATTTCTACCTTCGTCGATTTCAGCATCACGAAGAGCTCGAGAATTACTTTCGTCATCCCTTGCATACTATAGTTCATCACGAAGTTCTACTAACTTGGTGATGGTGACTAGAGAATTCTGTCAATCACTATTTTATCTGGAAGATTAACTCCCACTTGATTCAAGCGATTGTAGTACCCAGACAATCTGAGCACATGCTGACTAGTTGAGCGATTCTCCTCCATCTTTTAGCTATAGAACTTGTTGGAGACTTCATATCTCTCAACTCGGGTATTTGCTTGAAATATCAACTTCAACTCCTGGAACATCTCATATGGTCCATGACGTTCAAAACGTTTTTGAAGTCCCGATTCTAAGCCGTTAAGCATGGTGCACTAAACTATCAAGTAGTCATCATATTGAGCTAGCCAAACGTTCATAACGTCTGCATCTGCTCCTACAATAGGTCTGTCACCTAGCGGTGCATCAAGGACATAATTTTTCTGTGCAGCAATGAGGATAATCCTCAGATCACGGATCCAATCCGCATCTTTGCTACTAACATCTTTCAACATAATTTTCTCTAGGAACATATCAAAAATAAAACAGGGAAGCAACAACGCGAGCTATTGATCTACAACATAATTTGCAAAATACTATCAGGACTAAGTTCATGATAAATTCAAGTTCAATTAATCATATTACTTAAGAACTCCCACTTAGATAGACATCCCTCTAATCCTCTAAGTGATCACGTGATCCATATCAACTAAACCATGTCCGATCATCACGTGAGATGGAGTAGTTTCAATGGTGAACATCACTATGTTGATCATATCTACTATATGATTCACGCTCGACCTTTCGGTCTCCGTGTTCCGAGGCCATATCTGTTATATGCTAGGCTCGTCAAGTTTAACCTGAGTATTCCGCGTGTGCAACTGTTTCGCACCCGTTGTATTTGAACGTAGAGCCTATCACACCCGATCATCACGTGGTGTCTCAGCACAAAGAACTTTTGCAACGGTGCATACTCAGGGAGAACACTTATACTTTGATAATTTAGTGAAGGATCATCTTATAATGCTACCGTCAAACAAAGCAAGATAAGATGCATAAAGGATTAACATCACATGCAATCAATATAAGTGATATGATATGGCCATCATCATCTTGTGCTTGTGATCTCCATCTCCGAAGCACCGTGCTTGTGATCTCCATCTTCGAAGCCCCGTCATGACCACCATCGTCACCGGCGCGACACCTTGATCTCCATCGTAGCATCGTTGTCGTCTCGCTAACTTATTGCTTTTACGACTATCGCTACCGCTTAGTGATAAAGTAAAACTATTACATGGCGATTGCATCTCATACAATAAAGCGACAACCATATGGCTCCTGCCAGTTGCCGATAACTCGGTTACAAAACATGATCATCTCATACAACACATTATATCACATCATGTCTTGACCATATCACATCACAACATGCCCTGCAAAAACAAGTTAGACGTCCTCTACTTTGTTGTTGCATATTTTACGTGGCTCCTACGGGCTTAGCAAGAACCGTTCTTACCTACGCATCAAAACCACAACGAAAGTTTGTCAAGTTGGTGCTATTTTAACCTTCGCAAGGACCGGGCGTAGCCACACTCGGTGCAACTAAAGTGAGATAGACAGACACCGGCCGGTCACCTTTAAGCAACGAGTGCTCGCAACGGTGAAACCAGTCTCGCGTAAGCGTACGCGTAATGTCGGTCCGGGCCGCTTCATCTCACAATACCGCTGAACCAAAGTATGACATCCTGGTAACCAGTATGACTTATATCGCCCACAACTCACTTGTGTTCTACTCGTGCATAGCATCAACGCATAAAACCAGGCTCGGATGCCACTGTTGGGGAACATAGTAATTTCAAAAAAATTCCTACGCACACGCAAGATCATGGTGATGCATAGCAACGAGAGGGGAGAGTGTTGTCCACGTACCCTCGTAGTCCGATAGCGGAAGCGTTAACACAACGCGGTTGATGTAGTCCTACGTCTTCACGGTCCGACCGATCAAGTACCGAACGCACGGCACCTTCGAGTTCTACACACGTTCAGCTCGATGACGTCCCTCGAACTCCGATCCAGCCGAGTGTTGAGGGAGTGTTTCGTCAGCACGACGGCGTGGTGACAATGATGATGTTCCACCGACGTAGGGCTTCGCCTAAGCTCCGCAACGGTATTATCGAGGTGTAATATGGTGGAGGGGGGCACCGCACACGGCTAAGAGATCTCAAGGATCAATTATTGTGTCTATGGGGTGCCCCCTGCCCCCGTATATAAAGGAGCAAGGGAGGAGGAGGCCGGCCCTAGGAGGGGGCGCACCAAGTGTGGAGTCCTACTAGGACTCCCTAGTCCTAGTAGGATTCCACCTCCCATATGGAATAGGAAAAGAGGAAGGGAAAAAGAGAAGGAAGGAAGGGGCGCCCCCCTTCCCTAGTCCAATTCGGACCAGACCAAGGGGAGGGGTGCGGCCACCCTTGAGGCCCTTTTCCTTCTTTCCCGTGTGGCCCAATAAGGCCCAATACGTATTCCCGTAACTCTCCGGTACTCCGAAAAATACCCGAATCACTCGGAACCTTTCCGAAGTCCGAATATAGTCGTCCAATATATCGATCTTTACGTCTCGACCATTTCGAGACTCCTCGTCATATCCCCGATCTCATTCGGGACTCCGAACTCCTTCGGTACATCAAAACTCAATAAAACTGTCATCATAACGTTAAGCGTGCGGACCCTACGAGTTCGAGAACTATGTAGACATGACCGAGACACGTCTCCGGTCAATAACCAATAGCGGGACCTGGATGCCCATATTGGCTCCCACATATTCTACGAAGATCTTTATCGGTCAGACCGCATAACAACATACGTTGTTCCCTTTGTCACCGGTATGTTACTTGCCCGAGATTTGATCGTCGGTATCTCGATACCTAGTTCAATCTCGTTACCGGCAAGTCTCTTTACTCGTTCCATAACACATCATCCCGCAACTAACTCATTAGTCACAATGCTTGCAAGGCTTATAGTGTTGTGCATTACCGAGTGGGCCCAGAGATACCTCTCCGACAATTGGAGTGACAAATCCTAATCTCGAAATACGCCAACCCAACAAGTACCTTTGGAGACACCTGTAGAGCACCTTTATAATCACCCATTTACGTTGTGACGTTTGGTAGCACACAAAGTGTTCCTCCGGTAAACGGGAGTTGCATAATCTCATAGTCATAGGAACATGTATAAGTCATGAAGAAAGCAATAGCAACATACTAAACGATCGAGTGCTAAGCTAACGGAATGGGTCAAGTCAATCACGTCATTCTCCTAATGAGGTGATCTCGTTAATCAAATGACAACTAATGTCTATGGCTAGGAAACATAACCATCTTTGATTAACGAGCTAGTCAAGTAGAGGCATACTAGAGACACTCTGTTTGTCTATGTATTCACACATGTATTATGTTTCCGGTTAATACAATTCTAGCATGAATAATAAGCATTTATCATGATATAAGGACATATATAATACTTTATTATTGCCTCTAGGGCATATTTCCTTCAGATCAAAGGCACAAGATGATGATGGCCATATCATGTCACATATTTTGATTGCATGTGATGTTCATTTTTTATGTATCTTATTTTGCTTAGTACGGTGGTAGCATTATAAGATGATCCCTTACAAAAATTTCAAGGTATAAGTGTTCTCCCTGAGTATGCACCATTGCGATAGTTCGTCGCGCAGAGACACCACGTGATGATCGGGTGTGATAAGCTCTACGTTCACGTACAACTGGTGCAAGAGTTTTGCACATGCGGAATACTTGCGTTAAACTTGACGAGCCTAGCATGTACATACATGGCCTTGGAACACTGGAGACCGAAAGGTCGAACGTGAATCATATAGTAGATATGATCAACATAGAGATGCCCACCATTGAAAACTACTCCATCTCACGTGATGATCGGACATGGTTTAGTTGATATGGATCACGTGATCATTTGGATGACTCGAGGGATGTCTATCTAAGTGGGAGTTCTTAAGTAATATGATTAATTGAACCTAATTTATCATGAACATAGTCCTGACAGTATTTGTAAATTATGTTATAGATCAATAGCTAGCGATGTGGCTTCCCGTTTATTTTTGATATGATCCTAGAGAAAAATAAGTTGAAAGATGTTAGTAGCAATGATGCAGACTAGGTCCGTGATCTGAGGATAATCCTCATTGATGCACAGAAGAATTATGTGCTTGATGCACCGCTAGGTGACAAACCTATTGCAGGAGCAGATGCAGACGTTATGAACGTTTGGCAAGCTCGGTATGTGATACGTCCATTTTGCATCGTGCTTTTATATCAATATTTATTGCATTATGGGCTGTTATTACACATTATGTCACAATACATATGCCTATTCTCTCTTATTTTACAAGGTTTACATAAGGAGGGAGAATGCCAGCAGCAGGAATTCTAGGCTGGAGAAGGAGCAAATATTAGGGACCTATTCTGCACAACTCCAAAAGCCCTGAAACTCCACGGAAGTTATTTTTGGAACTAATAAAAAATATTGAGCGGAAGAAATACCAGAGGGGGCCCACACCCTGGCCACGAGGGTGGGGGCGCGCCCAACCCCCTGGGCGCGCCCCCTGCCTCGTGGGCCCCCTGTTGGCCCTCCGGTGCCCATCTTCTGCTATATGAAGTCTTTCGTCCGAAGAAAAATCATAAGCAAGCTTTCGGGACGAGACTCCGCCGCCACGAGGCGGAACCTTGGCGGAACCAATCTAGGGCTCCGGCAGAGCTGTTCTGCCGGGGACACTTCCCTCCGGGAGGGGGAAATCATCGCCATCGTCATCACCAACGCTCCTCTCATCGGGAGTGGGCCAATCTCCATCAACATCTTCACCAGCACCATCTCCTCTCAAACCCTAGTTCATCTCTTGTATCCAATTCTTTCCCTAAGTCTGGGATTGGTACCTGTAGGTTGCTAGTAGTGTTGATTACTCCTTGTAGTTGATGCTAGTTGGTTTATTTGGTGGAAGATCATATGTTCAGATCCTATATGCATATTAATACTCCTCTGATTATGAACATGAATATGCTTTGCGAGTAGTTACGTTTGTTCCTGAGGACATGGGAGAAGTCTTGCTATTAGTAGTCATGTGAATTTGGTATTCGTTCGATATTTTGATGAGATGTATGTTGTCTCTCCTCTAGTGGTGTTATGTGAACGTCGACTAGATGACACTTCACCATTATTTGGGCCTAGAGGAAGGCAAGTGGAAGTAATTAGTAGATGATGGGTTGCTAGAGTGACAGAATCTTAAACCCTAGTTTATGCGTTGCTTCGTAAGGGGCTGATTTGGATCCATATGTTTCATGCTATTGCTAGGTTTACCTTAATACTTCTTTTCTAGTGGCGGATGCTTGCAATAGGAGTTAATCATAAGTGGAATGCTTGTCCATGTAAGGACAGTACCCAAGCACCGGTCCACCCACATATCAAATTATCAAAGTACTGAACCTCCTCGTTGAGCAGCCGCCTGAGCTTTCTCTTTGTTTAGAATCGAAAGGAACGCGAATCATATGAACGTGATGAAAACTAGCTTGACGATAATTCCCATGTGTCCTCGGGAGCGCTTTTCTCTATATAAGAGTTTGTCCAGGCTTGTCCTTTGCTACAAAAAGGATTGGGCCACCTTGCTGCACTTTATTTACTTTTGTTACTTGTTGCTCATTACAAATTATCTTATCACAAAACTATCTGTTACCTATAATTTCAGTGCTTGCAGAGAATACCTTGCTGAAAACCGCTTATTATTTCCTTCTTCTCCTCGTTGGGTTCGACACTCTTACTTATCGAAAGGACTACGATAGATCCCCTATACTTGTGGGTCATCAAGACTCTTTTCTGGCGCCGTTTCCAGGGAGTGAAGCGCCTTTGGTAGGTGGAATTCGGTAAGGAAAAATTTATATAGTGTGCTGAAATTTACTGTCACTTATTACTATGGAAAGTAATCCTCTAAGGGGCTTGTTCGGCGTATCTTCACCCTGACCAGTAGAGCAAAGAGTTGCTCCTCAACCTACTGAACCTACTGAAAATGAAAATGTCTACTTTGAAATTCCTTCGGGTATGATAGAAAAACTGCTAGCTAATCCTTTTGCAGGAGATGGAACATTACATCCTGATGAGCACCTAATATATGTGGATGAAGTTTGTGGATTATTTAAGCTTGCAGGTATGCCCGATGATGTTATCAAGAAGTAGGTCTTCCCTTTATCTTTGAAGGGAGATGCATTGACATGGTATAGGCTATGTGATGATATGGGATCATGGAACTACAAACGATTGAAATTGGAATTTCATCAGAAGTTTTATCCGATGCATCTTGTTCATCGTGATCGTAATTATATATATAATTTTTGGCCTCGCGAAGGAGAAAGCATCGCTCAAGCTTGGGGGAGGCTTAAGTCAATGTTATATTCATGCCCCAATCATGAGCTCTCAAGAGAAATGATTATTCAAAAATTTTATGCTCGGCTTTCTGACAACAATCGCACCATGCTCGATACTTCTTGTACTGGTTCTTTTATGATGAAGACTATTGAATTCAAATGTGATTTATTGGAAAGAATTAAACGCAACTCTGAAGATTGGGACCTCGACGAAGGTAAGGAGTCAGGTATAACACCTAAGTTTGATTGTGTTAAATGTTTTATGGATACCGATGTTTTCCGTAAATTTAGCACTAAATATGGACTTGACTCTGAGATAGTAGCTTCTTTTTGTGAATCTTTTGCTGCTCACGTTGATCTCCCTAAGGAGAAGTGGTTTAAATATCATCCTCCCATAGAAGTAAAAGTAGTTGCACCTATTAAAGTTGAAGAAAAGACTATCACTTATAACGATCCTATTGTTCCTACTGCTTATGTTGAGAAACCACCTTTCCCTGTTAGAATAAAGGATCATGCTAAAGCTTCAACTGTGGTTCATAAGAGAAATATTAGAACTTTCTACACCTCATGAGCAAGTTAAAGTTTAACCTAATATTGCTATTGTCAAAGATCTCTTGGCTGATAATATTGACGGGCATGTTATTTATTTCTGTGATGTGACTCCTAGAATTGCTAAACCTAGCGCTAAAGATAAACATAGACCTGTGGTAGGCATGCCTATTATTTCTGTTAAAATAGGAGATCATTGTTATCATGGCTTATGTGACATGGGTGCTAGTGCTAGTGCAATACCTATTGACTTATACAAAGAAATTATGCATGATATTGCACCCGCTGAGTTAGAAGAAATTGATGTTACCATTAAGTTTGCCAATAGAGATACTATATCACCAATTGGAATTGTTAGAGATGTTGAAGTCTTGTGTGGGAAAACTAAATATCCTGCTGATTTTCTTGTTCTTGGTTCCCCACAAGATAGCTTTTGTCCCATTATATTTGGTAGACCCTTCTTGAACACTGTTAATGCTAAGATAGACTGCGAAAAGGATGTTGTTACTATCGGTTTAGGTGATATGTCTCATGAGTTTAACTTTTCTAAATTTCGTAGACAACATCGTGAAGAGGAATTACCTAGTAAGGATGAAATTATTGGTCTTGCTTCTATTGCCATACCTCCTAGTGATCCTTTAGAACAATATTTGCTAGACCATGAAAATGATATGTTTATGAATGAAAGAAGGAAAATAGATGAAGTGTTCTTTAAACAGGGACCTATTCTGAAACACAAATTTCCTGTTGAAATCTTAGGGGATCCTCCTCCACCCAAGGGTGATCCCGTGTTTGAGCATAAACCATTGCCTGATACCCTTAAATATGCTTATCTTGATGAAAAGAAGATATATCCTGTTATTATTAGTGCTAACCTTTCAGAGAAGGAGGAAGAAAAATTATTGAAAACTCTAAAGAGGCACCGTGCTGCTATTGGATATACTCTTGATGATCTTAAGGGCATTAGTCCCACTCTATGCCAACACAAAATAAATTTGGAGAAAGATGCCAAACCAGTTATTGATCACCAACGACGGCTGAATCCTAAGATGAAAGAAGTGGTAAGAAAGAAAATATTAAAGCTCCTTGAGGCAGGTATAATTTATCCCGTTGCTGATAGTCAGTGGGTAAGTCCTGTCCATTGTGTCCCTAAGAAGGGACGTATTATTGTCGTTCCTAATGATAAAGATGAATTGATTCCTCAAAGAATTATTACAGGTTATAGGATGGTAATTGATTTCCGCAAATTAAATAAAGCTAGTAAAAAGGATCATTACCCCTTGCCGTTCATTGATCAAATGCTAGAAAGATTATCCAAACATACACATTTTTGCGTTCTAGATGGTTATTCTGGTTTCTCTCAAATACCTGTGTCAGCTGGTGATCAAGCAAAAACGACTTTTACTTGCCCTTTCGGTGCTTTTGCTTATAGACATATGCCTTTTGGTTTATGCAATGCACCTGCTACCTTTCAAAGATGCATGATGGCTATATTCTCTGACTTTTGTGAAAGCATTTGTGAGGTTTTCATGAATGATTTCTCCGTTTATGGATCCTCTTTTGATGATTGCTTGAGCAACCTTGATCGAGTTTTGCAGAGATGTGAAGACACTAACCTTGTCTTGAATTGGGAGAAATGCCACTTTATGGTTAATGAAGGTATTGTCTTGGGGTATAAAATTTCTGAAAGAGGTATTGAAGTTGATAAAGCTAAGGTTGATGCTATTGAAAAGATGCCATGTCCCAAGGACATCAAAGGTATAAGAAGTTTCCTTGGTCATGCCAGTTTTTATAGGAGGTTCATTAAGGACTTCTCAAAAATTTCTCGGCCTCTAACTAATCTATTACAAAAAGATATACCATTTGTCTTTGATGATGATTGTGTAGAAGCATTTGAAATACTTAAGAAAGCAGTGATTTCTGCACCTATCGTTCAGCCACCTGATTGGAATTTACCCTTTGAAATTATGTGTGGTGCTAGTGATTATGTTGTAGGTATTGTTCTAGGGCAAAGAGTTGATATGAAATTAAATGTTATTCAATATGCTAGTAAAACTCTAGACAATGCCCAGAGAAATTATGCTACTACTGAAAAGGAATTCTTAGCAGTTGTATTTGCTTGTGATAAGTTCAGACCTTATATTGTTGATTCTAAAGTAACTATTCACACTAATCATGCTGCTATTAAATATCTTATGGAAAATAAAGATGCTAAACCTAGACTTATTAGATGGGTTCTCTTGCTACAAGAATTTGATTTGCATATTATTGATAGAAAGGGGGCTGAGAACCCCATTGCAGACAACATGTCTAGGTTAGAAAATGTTCTTGATGACCCACTACCTATTGATGATAGCATTCCTGATGAACAATTAAATGTCATAAATGCTTCTCGTACTGCTCCATGGTATGCCGATTATGCTAATTACATTGTTGCTAAATTTATACCACCTAGTTTCACATACCAGCAAAAGAAAAAGTTTTTCTATGATTTGAGACATTACTTTTGGGATGACCCACATCTTTATAAAGAAGGAGTAGATGGTGTTATTAGGCGTTGTGTACCTGAGCATGAACAGGAACAGATCCTACGCAAGTGTCACTCCGAGGCTTATGGAGGACACCACGCTGGAGATAGAACTGCACATAAGGTATTGCAATCCGGTTTTTATTGGCCTACTCTCTTCAAGGATGCACGTAAGTTTTTCTTATCTTGTGATGAATGTCAAAGAATTGGTAATATTAGTAGACGTCAGGAAATGCCTATGAATTATTCACTTGTTATTGAACCATTTGATGTTTGGGGCTTTGATTATATGGGACCGTTTCCTGCCTCTAATGGATATACACATATTTTAGTTGCTGTTGATTACGTTACTAAGTGGGTAGAGGCTATTCCAACTAGTAGTGATGATCATAACACCTCTATTAAGATGCTTAAAGAAGTTATTTTTCCGAGGTTTGGAGTCCATAGATATTGAATGACTGATGGTGGTTCACATTTTATTCATGGTGCTTTTCATAAAATGCTTGCCAAGTATGATGTTAATCATAGAATTGCATCTCCCTATCATCCACAGTCTAGTGGTTAAGTAGAATTGAGTAATAGGGAACTCAAATTAATTTTGCAAAAGACTGCTAATAGATCTAGAAAGAATTGGTCCAAGAAACTTGATGATGCATTATGGGCCTATAGAACTGCATATAAAAATCCTATGGGTATGTCTCCTTATAAAATGGTTTATGGAAAAGCATGCCACTTACCTCTCGAACTAGAACATAAGGCATATTGGGCAATTAAAGAGCTCAACTATGATTTCAAACTTGCCGGTGAGAAGAGGTTATTTGACATTAGCTCACTTGATGAATGGAGAACCCAAGCCTATGAGAATGCCAAACTGTTTAAAGAAAAAGTTAAAAGATGGCATGACAAAAGAATACAAAAGCGTGAGTTTAATGTAGGTGATTATGTATTATTATACAACTCTCGTTTAAGATTTTTTGCAGGAAAACTTCTCTCTAAATGGGAAGGTCCTTACGTTATGGAGGAGGTCTGTCGTTCCGGTGCCATAAAAATCAACAACTTCGAAGGCACAAATCCGAAGGTGGTGAACGGTCAAAGAATAAAACATTATATCTCAGGTAATCCTGTAAATGTTGAAACCAATGTTATTGAAACCGTAACCCCGGAGGAATACATAAAGGACACCTTCCAGAACGTTCCAGACTCCGAAAAGGAATAGGTATGTGGTACGGTAAGTAAACCGACTCCAAAACAGTTCTAATGGCAATTTTTCTCCGTTTTGGAAAATTTAGGAAAATAGAAAAATAAGAAGCATCCGGGAAGGACACGAGGCCTCCACGAGGGTGGAGGGCGCGCCCCCTGCCTCGTGGGCACCTCGTGCGCTCTCGGGACTCCGTTTTCTTGCACGTTACGTATTTTGGTCGGTAAAAATTCATTATATAATCTCCTGAAGGTTTTGACTCCTGTACCACGCAAATATCCTCTGTTTTCGTTTCGAGCTATTTCTGTAGCAGTTTTGGAGCAAGATGTCATCTCAGGATTCCGACGGAGAGAGCTATGTCTCACACCTCATTGTCGACCCAAAGACCTATGGGGATCTATCTCCTTGTGGTCAAACTACGGATGAGGAAGAGGATGCTCATTTGATGAGGATCAATGATTCAAGTTCGGAGGAGGAGGATGTCCCTCTACCTCAACCTGGGGATATGCACGTGAAGGTCAAGAAATCTAGTCTCCCTAAGAGGGCTAAACTATCTAACAACCGATCTATTCCTTCTCGTTTTCGGCAGAAAAGCAAAGGAGATTTATGTGACAAGATCTTGAAGCTAGAATCGGAGGTCGATGATTTAAAGGAGGAAATTGCCCTTCTCAATTATAGTATGAAGAAGCAAAAGGCACAACTGTCATCATCAACAACTCCATCAGCACCACCTCCGAAAAGGGAGACATAATCATATGGGTATGGGCACTCCCCTTGGCAACTGCCAAGCTTGGGGGACGTGCCCCGGTATCGTATCACCATCACATCTCTATCTTTACCGTTTTTCTTAGTTCGATCCTTTTAGTAATATCTTGATCTAGTAGAATAAAGTTTTGGTATGATCTAGTTTTGAGTTTTGCTTTATGACCCCTTTATGTAATCGAGTCCGTGAGCTATATAATAAAGATTAGTGTTGAGTCAAGGGCTTGATTATTTTGCTATGATCTTGAGGTAATAAAAGAAAAAAGAAAGAATAAAAAGAAACAAAGAGATCATATTGATCTTATGGAGAGTAATGACTTCACATAGGAAGAGTATGATGATTAAAAATTGTTGAGAGTTGACAAACATAGCTTTAGTCATCGTTGCAATTAATAGGAAGTAATAAAGAAAGAGAGGTTTCACATAGAAATACACTATCTTGGACATCTTTTATGATTGTGAGCACTCATTAACATATGACATGCTAAAGAGTTGATGTTGGACAAGGAAGACAATGTAATGGGTTATGTTTTCTTATATCTGAGATAAAGTATATTGTCATGGATCATCCAACATGTTGATCTTGCCTTTCCCCCTCATGCAAGCCAATTCTTTGCACCAAGTAGAGATACCACTTGTGCTTCCAAATACCCTTAAACCCAGTTTTGCCATGAGAGTCCACCATATCTACCGATGGATTGAGTAAGATCCTTGAAGTAAGCTGTCATCGGTGCAAGCAAAAAAATTGCTCTCTAAATATGTATGACTTATTAGTGTGGGAGAAAATAAGCTTTATACGATCTTGTGATGTGGAAGAAATAAAAGCGACGGACTGCGTAATAAAGGTCCATATCACAAGTGGCAATATAAAGTGACGTTCTTTCGCATTAAAATTTTGTGCGTCCAACCCTGAAAGCGCATGGCAACCTCTGCTTCCCTCTGCGAAGGGCCTATCTTTTACTTTTATCTTCTACCTCATGCAAGAGTCATGGTGATCTTCACCTTTTCCTTTTTACATTTTATCCTTTGGCAAGCATAGTGTGTTGGAAAGATCCTGATATATATATATATATATCCAATTGGATGTAAGTTAGCATGAACTATTATTGTTGACATTACCCTTGAGGTAAAAGGTTGGGAGGCAAAACAATAAGCCCCTATCTTTCTCTGTGTCTGATTAAAACTCCGTAACCACAAGTATTGCGTGAGTGTTAGCAATTGTGAAAGACTAAATGATAGCTGAGTATGTGGACTTGCTGAAAAGCTGTGACATAGACTCTTTCTGATGTTATGATAAATTCCAATTGCTTC
Organism: Triticum aestivum; assembly: GCF_018294505.1. Lineage (NCBI taxonomy): Eukaryota > Viridiplantae > Streptophyta > Magnoliopsida > Poales > Poaceae > Triticum > Triticum aestivum. The sequence continues at coordinate 514,380,323 of NC_057799.1, forward strand.
AATGACTGGCATTATAGTTTGTTAGTTCTCAATAAAGTTTCTGATTCATACTTGACATTGTGAATAGATTATTACTTGAGCATGAGAAATCATATGACAATATCTATATATGTTGCTGTTATAAGAATGATCATGATGCCCTCATGTCCGTATTTTATTTTATCGACACCTCTACCTCTAAACATGTGGTCATATTTATCGTTATCGGCTTCCGCTTGAGGACAAGCGAGGTCTAAGCTTGGGGGAGTTGATACGTCCATTTTGCATCATGCTTTGGTATCAATATTTATTGCGTTATGGGCTGTTATTACACATTATGTCACAATAGTTATGCCTATTCTCTCTTATTTTACAAGGTTTACATAAGGAGGGAGAATGCCGGCAGCTGGAATTCTGGGCTGGAAAAGGAGCAAATATTAGAGACCTATTCTGCACAACTCCAAAAGCCCTGAAACTACACGGAAGTTATTTTTGGAAATAATAAAAAATATTGAGAGGAAGAAATACCAGAGGGAGCCCACACCCTGGCCACGAGGGTGGGGGCGCGCCCTACCCCCTTTGCTGGATCACTTCACCATCACCGTCACCACGCCGTCGTGCTGACGGAACTCTCCCTCGACACTTTGCTGGATCAAGAGTTCGAGGGACGTCATCGAGCTGCACGTGTGCGGAACTCGGAGGTGTCGTACGTTCGGTGCTTGATCGGTCGGAATGAGAAGAAGTTCGACTACATCAACCGCGTTGTTAAACGCTTCCGCTTTCGGTCTACGAGGGTACATAGACACACTCTCCCCCTCTCCTTGCTATGCATCTCCTGGATAGATCTTGCGTCAGCGTAAGAAATTTTTGAAATCGCGTGCTACGTTTCCCAACAGTGGCATTCGAGCGAGGTCTATGCGTAGATGATATGCACGAGTAGAACACAAAGAGTTGTGGGCAGTGATCGTCATACTGCTTACCACCAATGTCTTATTTTGATTCGGCGGTATTGTTGGATGAAGCGGCCCGGACCAACCTTACATGACCACGTTCATGAGACTGGTTCCACCGACAGACATGCAACTTGTTTTGCATAAAGTTGGCTGGCGGGTGTCTGTTTCTCCAACTTTAGTTGAATCGAATTTGATTGTGGCCGGTCCTTGTTGAAGGTTAAAACAGCAAACTTGATAAACCACCGTTGTGGTTTTGATGCATAGGTAAGAACGGTTCTTACTAGAAGCCCGTAGCAGCCACGTAAAACTTGCAACAACAAAGTGGAGGACGTCTAACTTGTTTTTGAAGGGCATGTTGTGATGTGATATGGTCAAGACATGATCTGATATACGTTATTGTATGAGATGATCATGTTTTGTAAAAGTTATCGGCAACTGGCAGGAGCCTTATGGTTGTCGCTTTATTTTATGAAATGCAAATGCCATGTAATTCCTTTACTTTATCACTAAGCGTTAGCAATAGTTGTAGAAGCAATAGGTGGCGAGACGACAACGACACTACGATGGAGATCAAGGTGTCAGGCCGGTGACGATGGAAATCATGATGGTGCTTTGGAGATGGAGATCGAAGGCACAAGATGATGATGGCCATATCATGTCACATATTTTGATTGCATGTGATGTTCATTTTTTATGTATCTTATTTTTCTTAGTACGGCGGTAGCATTATAAGATGATCCCTTACAAAATTTCAAGGTACAAGTGTTGTCCCTGAGTATGCACCATTGCGATAGTTCGTCGCGCTGAGACACCACGTGATGATCGGGTGTGATAAGCTCTACGTTCACGTACAACGGGTGCAAGACAGTTTTGCACATGCGGAATACTTGGGTTAAACTTGACGAGCCTAGCATGTACATACATGGCCTTGGAACACTGGAGACCGAAAGGTCGAACGTGAATCATATAGTAGATATGATCAACATAGAGATGTCCACCATTGAAAAGTACTCCATCTCACGTGATGATCGGACATGGTTTAGTTGATATGGATCACGTGATCATTTAGATGACTCAAGGGATGTCTATCTAAGTGGGAGTTCTTAAGTAATATGATTAATTGAACTTAATTTATCATGAACATAGTCCTGATAGTATTCGCAAATTAAGTTATAGATCAATAGCTAGCGATGTAGCTCCTGTTTATTTTTGATATGATCCTAGAGAAAAATAAGTTGAAAGATGTTAGTAGCAATGATGCAGACTAGGTCCGTGATCTGAGGATAATCCTCATTGCTGCACAAAAGAATTATGTCCTTGATGGACCGCTAGGTGAGTAACCTATTGCAGGAGCAGATGCAGACGTTATGAACGTTTGGCAAGCTCAGTATGTGATACGTCCATTTTGCATCATGCTTTTATATCAATATTTATTGCATTATGGGTTGTTATTACACATTATGTCACAATACTTATGCCTATTCTCTCTTATTTTACAAGGTTTACATAAGGAGGGAGAATGCCGGCTGCTGGAATTCTGGGCTGGAAAAGGAGCAAATATTAGAGACCTATTCTGCACAACTCCAAAAGCCCTGAAACTCCACGGAAGTTATTTTTGGACATAATAAAAAATATTGAGCGGAAGAAATACCAAAGGGGGCCCACACCCTGGCCACGAGGGTAGGGGGCGCGCCCTACCCCCTGGGCGCGCCCCCTGCCTCGTGGGCCCCCTGTTGGCCCTCCGGTGCCCATCTTCTGCTATATGAAGTCTTTCGTCCGAAGAAAAATCATAAGCAAGCTTTCGGGACGAGACTCCGCCGCCACGAGGCGGAACCAATCTAGGGCTCCGGCAGAGCTGTTCTGCCGGGGACACATCCCTCCGGGAGGGGGAAATCATCGCCATCGTCATCACCAACGCTCCTCTCATCGGGAGGGGGCCAATCTCCATCAACATCTTCACCAGCACTGTCGGTGCCTATGGTATGATTGTTGTTGTCGTACGGACTAAACCCTCCGGCTTATATAGACACCAGAGGGGGCTAGGGTTACACAGAGTCGGTTACAAGGGAGGAGATCTACACATCCGTATTGCCAAGCTTGCCTTCCACGCCAAGGAGAGTCCCATCCGGACACGGGACGAAGTCTTCAATCTTGTATATTCATAGTCCAACAGTCCGGCCAGAGGATATAGTCCGGCTGTCCGAGGACCCCCTAATCCAGGACTCCCTCAGTAGGCGCTGAACCAGGCTTCAATGACGATGAGTCTGGCGCGCAGATTGTCTTCGGCATTGCAAGGCGGGTTCCTCCTCCGAATACCCCATAGAAGATTTTGAACACGAGGATAGTGTCCAGCTCTGCAAAACAAATTCCACATCCCACCGTAGAGAGAATAATATTTCCACAAATCTAATCTGCTGACAGCTTTTCATAACGTGACGTACTGCCATGGTCTGGTCATGACGAACCGTTTTTCCGAGCCTGCCACTGCACATGTTGCGAGGCAGTTTTATTGACACGTCCTGTCGAAGCAGAGATCGTGTCCCTCTTTTCACGGGATTCTCATCAATACGGGTGCGGGTAACCCAACCGCGCCATCAATTACGGCGCTTGGGGGATAAGCGGTTTTACCGGGCAAGTGGGGAGGCGCAGAATACCTGCTGCCTTTATAAGGGGATAAGAACGCCCATTCGCACCCACGCTTTCTTCTTCCTGATCCATTCCCCTCCGCCCGAGCTCCAGCGCCCAAGCGTTCATCTTTTCTGCCCACAAAGGCCTTCCGAAAATGTCTGGATCCGGAGCAGGTGGCAAATGGATGGCCTCTACCGTCCAGGAGAAGGATATCAAAAAGCTTCGGGAGGCCGGGTATCTGGCCAAGAAAATCAGCCACCGTCTCCCGACGGCGGGACAGATCGTCCCTACTCCGGAACCCCACAAGAGGGTTATATTCCTCCCTCACTTTGTCCGCGGGCTAGGGTTTTCCCTCCACCCGTTCGTTCGCGGCATCATGTATTACTATGGGATCGATCTTCACGATCTGTCCCCTAATTCCTTCCTCAACATCTCGACATTCATTGTCGTGTGCAAGGCTTTTCTCCGCATCTCGCCACACTTCGGCTTATGGCTGAAGATTTTTAATGTGAAGCCCAAGGTAGTGGGGGCGAGCACGCCGAGTGCGAGGGCGCTATGGTGAGCAAGATGCCCAATGTCATATGGCCAACAGGCACTTTTAACGATTCTGTCAAGGAGTGGCAACAGCAGTGGTTTTATATCACTGAGCCGCGCGGCACGGAATGGGCCACTACTCCTGAGTTTCGATCCGGTGCTCCCCTGCGGCTTACATCCTGGGTCAAGAAGGGCCTGAACTGGTCCTCGTCCGACGAACTGTCGGTGCTCCATACGCGCGTTAAAGTATGGGAGACAAGAACATTGAACTCGTCAATGTAGTCCAGATGATGTTAGTTCGCCGGATCCTGCCTTGTCAACACCGGACTTGCAATCTATGGGAATTCGATCCGGCCAGGCACCAAACCTTACGAGAGCTTTTCAGCTCCTCGCACAAGGACATCTGGAAGGTGCTTTTCAAGTCCAGCAAATCATGGCCGGACTCCGCCGAGGACCGCGGGTACCAACTGTCCCGCCCTGCAAGTTCGGTAAGTCATCATACTTTTTATCCGCATAACCCAAAGGAAGCGCTTAACGTGTTTTCTACGACTCTCCCAGGGCTGGACGAAGAAGGCGGAGCGGATCTATTGTTCGGCCCCGCTGCCCGAAAAACCGGCCGTCCCACTTCTGGCGAAGATGCTGGTCCCGGCGCCTTACAAGGTGCCGAAGAAGACGGCCGAGAAGGAGGCCAAAAAGACCCGGGGCGGCCTTTGTCGCCGCGGCACTTCGGACACAATATCCGAAGGCTCTGATGCCCGTTCCGCCTCCGAAGAGGACGAGGAGGAGGAGGAAGATGAATCCCCTGCGGGAGGAAGAAAGAAGAGGACGGCCTCCGTACACTTGGAGGCCGAGCCGCCCAAAAGGGGAAAGGCTCCTCTTCCGGAGGAGTCCACTGCCGCCCCTGGTGAACTCGTGAGTATATAAAATCCGAGTACGTTTATGCGTCCAGACTCATCATGGCATGGTATTTTAACCTGAGCCATATTTTTTGTAGTCCGGCGAGGTCCTGTATCAAACAATCCTCATCAGAGGATTCGCTGAGCTCGGATGCTATGGAGAGCGGGACGCCCCCAAAGGCCCCTTCCTCCAAACAGGTGAATAACACCGAGGCTTCATCCCAGAAGGACCCCAGCCAAGGAGGAGAGGAAAAGACCGTGAAGGTGGTGCCTGGAGGTTAAACTTCAGGGGCCGGACACATGGGGGAGAAAATTCCCATGGGAGCTGACGGCGGGGGCCATCTGGAATTCGGCTCCCAGCCGGATACAGTTCCGGAGACCAATACGGCTCCAGAATCAGGCAGGCAGCCTCTCTCAGCTGGAGGGGACATGTCTGTTCCACCGGCAACCTCTGTCCAACCAGAGGTGTCGGATGCTTTGTTGGTGGCGATGAAGAGCGCCTCCATCGTCAATGAACACCGTGCCCTTATGGGTGCGGTGATTGAGAAGATTCAGTCTACTGAGAGTGGACTGAATGGAGCCTGTATCAGCCTTATAAAAGGTTTTGAGGTATGTTTTATGAGGTTTCGAAGAGTGTCATGGTATGGATAGTAGCCCCTGATACACTGTTCGGTGAAAGAAAGAACCGGACAGAGGATCAAATTTATGTTCAGAGGAAGACTCGTTGAATGACATCTATTTCTCTTCTGTTATAAGCAGGCGTCTCTAACGGCTGCTGCCTCTCATACTGCGGAGATCTCCGGACTGAATCAAAGTCTGGAGCGGGCCAAAGAAGAACTTGGCTAGTTGAAAATGCAGTTGGGAGATAAACAAGGTATGCACAAGTCTTGTTCGCGTTTATTGCGAATGAATTTTCAGTATGATCAAATAAGCTTCATGATTTGCACTAGGGATGGTGACCGAAGTCGAGGCTCTTAAGAAGGCTGTGGCCGAGGCCGAGAAAAAGGCAGCCACAGAGCAGGCTCTTCGTGAGAAGCACGAGGCCAGGGTTATTAAAGCTGAGCAGGAGCTGCAAGAGGCCGTGAGGAAATGCGAGACCTTGGAGCAGAGTTTAACGGAGAAAGAATCCGAACTCACCAAGGCGCATCAGGCCACGAAGCGATGCCCGGGGGGAAACCCAAAACGCCCTGCAGGGGATCCAAGAGACGTGAAAGATCGCGGCGGGTAAGGCTTTTTCCATGTAAAGCAAGTATTTGAGGGGAAAATTATGTTTCTAATTTTGAATTCGGATTTCTCAGGGGTATTTGCCGAGCTGCCCCGCAGCATATCAGATGCCGCCCAATTCTACCGAGCCGAAGAAAAGAACACTGCGGATAAGCTCTTCTGGTCGCAGTATTTGGCACCGAATTATCCGGTGCCCTTTGTCGATCAACTGAAACAGCTGATCGAACTGCATAAGGCGGCGGAACTGGCCATGAAGGATATGATTATCCGGCTATGGCCCGCCGAGCCGATTCCAAGCAGCTACTTCGGGCTCGTGAAGCGGCTTGTGAGTGCCTGCCCTCGACTTGATGTCATCAAGCGGTCGGTCTGTATAGAAGGTGCGCGAATGGCCTTCGCCCGCGCAAAGGTGCACTGGGGGAAGATGGATGCTGAAAAGCTGATGACCGAAGGACCGCCAGAGGGGAAGGAGCACCGCAAGCCCGAATTATATTATGAGAGTGTCCGGAAAGGATCCTACCTTGCAGCGGAGCTATGTACCAAGGACATTATATTTCCATGAATGCAAATCATGTTGTCCTTTGCAATGTTTGAACAAGGTCATTTATATTATTTATTGCTTCTTATATGAAAGTTTATCCTCCTGTGCGACCGTTTTATATATTAATCATGAGAGTTGGCCAGTCGTCGGCTTCTGCCCCCCACGTAAGAAGTACGGGGTTGTTCGGGATAAACCTGATCACTCTTTATCCCAGTTTTGGGTCCTTCGAAGGAGGTGTTCAGCACAACGAACCAGGCAATCGGACTATAAGGCTTTATCACTCTCACTTAGCCATAGGAGCTTTAGGAAGGTAGGCGCAGCCCCTAGTGTTCGGAAGACCGCACGGGGGGCTCTATAAGCACCTGATCGGAAGAAAAATCCGATCCATCGCACGCTGCAATTGTTATGGCATTATGCGGGAGAAATCCTTAAAGATTTTGTAACCTCTCGAACAGCTGACCAACTCTCGCCGTATCATAACAGTCAGTTTTCGGCTTTCTCTACTGAGGTGCTCGTCCGGAAGAACCGGGACACAATCGCAGTAGTTCTCCCAGTGCTACCTTAGCCGATATAGCGGAACGTAAGATACCAAAACATGGGAGCCGGGCAAACCCAACTATTGACCCAAGACATGATTCGGAGCTAATGCATATAATGCTATAGGTTCGGGGTGCCGAACTTAAGTGAAGGTGTTCGGACTTTATTGTCGTGTTATGGGTAAAACGAAGCCCCTGGCATATTTTAAGGCATACCGTTGTGTACGGATGCCACTTGACAAAAGAATTTCAATAAGAAATAACAGCAAGTAAGCGTCATATAAATCCACATGTTGTATTTGAATAGTACGTCTATGCGTATGAGTACAGGTAATGTGATAAAAAAAGGAATATGACTGCGGAACCTGCTGAGACGAGGGGGGAAGAAGCTGAGTGCGGAGCCGGAGTATAGCCGGATGGTCATTGCGGGGAATGTCTAAGGATTCCCTTGCGCGTTCAAGCTGCCTCCGTATCGCCCGTCCTGGTCGGCGCAAAGGTGAACCTGCGAAGGAAATGTAAGAAATGTTTGCGTGCCGGAGAGTGGTTGAGCCGCTGAGTGCGGCTTGTCCTGGCCTTCGCCGGAGTGTTTAACCGAGCTCTGGACGAGTCGGGCTATCCTTCCGCGAAGTAGTTCGGAGTCCCTTGACGGTGTCCGGGAGCCTGGACGTCGACTCGAGGTTCGGCTGCAAGGTGCTGCTCGTTGCTTCTGCTGTTAAGGCAGTGGTGTACTTGTTGGTGCCGAGGGAAGGTTCGGCCTTGCCATTAACCGTGATGACGCCGCGTTGACCGGGCATCTTGAGCTTACGGTAGGCATAATGTGGCACCGCGTTGAATCAAGCGAACGCGGTTCGTCCGAGCAATGCCTGATAATCACTGCGGAACGGGACGATTTCGAAGATTAACTCTTCGATACGGTAATTTTCTGGTGATCCGAAGACTACCACAAGGGCAATGGAGCTTGTACAGTTGGTTTCCACACCTGGTATAATGCCTCTGAAAGTGGCTTTAGTGGGTTTGATTGCCGAATGATCGATGCCCATCTTGTGCACTTTGTCCTGGTAAAGCAGATTTAGACTGCTGCCTCCGTCCATAAGGACTCGTGTGAGGTGGAACCCGTCAATTATTAGGTCGAGGACTAGTGCGGCTGGATTGCCCTGATTGGTGTTAACTGGACGATCCATGCGGTTGAAGGTGACCGGCCCTAGTTTATATTGTGGGACGACTAGTTCTGTTAAGTCGGCATCCCTAAGGGTGCATATCCGGTCCGAGTTGGGAATTTGGGTGGTGTTTACCACATTCATCGATTGAATTTGCGGGGAGGATTTCTTTTGCCCTCCTGTGTTCAGTGATCTGGGCTCTTCGTCGCCATCATCGCTTTGAGACCCCCCTTCTCCGTTTTTGGCGCCTGCCCTGCTGGCTTGTTTGAAGACCCACCATTCTCTGTTGGTATGGGTGGCTGGCGTTCCTGGGGTGCCATGAATTTGGCATTGGCGATCGAGTATGCGGTCCAGACTAGATGGACCGAATTGTTATTTTTGAGTGGCCCTTTCCGCTAACCGGACTTTGAGCCCCTAAACCCGGCATTAACTGCCGTATCTTCGGCGTTTTCACCATATTTGCGGCGCTTGTGTTTGTTGCGTCGTGGTTTGCCGTTGCTATCCCTGGCCTCTGATGTGCCAGGTTTGCTTGTTGTATTGTTACTACGAGCCAACCAGCTATCTTCGCCCGCGCAAAAGCGGGTCATAAGTGTCGTGAGGGCTGCCATGGATTTTGGCTTCTCTTGGCCGAGGTGTCGGGCGAGCCATTCGTCACGGATGTTATGCTTAAATGCCGCTAAGGCCTCTGCATCCGGACAGTCGACAATTTGGTTCTTCTTAGTTAGGAACTGGGTCCAGAATTTCCTGGCCGATTCCCCTGGCTGCTGAGTTATATGACTTAAATCGTCAGCATCCGGCGGTCGCACATAAGTGCCCTGGAAATTGTCCAGGAATGCATCTGCCAGGCTCTCCCAACTTCCGATGGAGTTTGCCGGCAAGCTATTGAGCCAATGCCGAGCCGGCCCTTTGAGTTTTAGCCGGAGATACTTGATGGCATGTAAATCATCCCCGCGGGCCATGTGAATGTGGAGGAAGAAGTCTTCTATCCATACCGCGGGGTCTGTAGTACCATCATATGATTCAATGTTTACGGTTTCAAACCCTTCTGGGAATTCGTGATCCATTACTTCATCGGTGAAGCATAGGGGGTGTGCGGCGCCTCTGTGCCGGGCTATGTAACGACGCAGTTCATACGAGTCTTGTCTGCTGTATTCGGCCCGGCCGGATTTGCTTTTAGTGTATCCGGCGTGACGATCATCGTCACGCGTTGGGGCGCGACCCCGTGATCCGTGGATCGATCTTGTATGTCCTGCTTTGTTTTCCAATACGTCTCACAGGTCCTGCGTGTTGCCCCGGGCCTTGGTATTTTTGTTTGAATGGCGGCGGGGTGCGGGCTGGACCTTGGGCTGATATGCCCCTCTATCTCGGCCACGAGGTGGCCGATCAGCCGCATCATACGCTGGTGATGTAGGTTTTAATGCTTCCTCTTCGAGTTGGGTAGCAACCTGCGCTTTGGGTAACTCTTGGTTGGGCGCTCGAGTTCGTATTCCTCGGCCGCCAGGACTTCAGCCCATCTATCCGCTAGCAGATCTTGATCAGCTTGAAGCTGTTGTTGCTTTTTCTTCAAGCTGTTTGCTGTGGCTATAAGCCAGCGCTTGAAGCGCTCTTCCTCGACGGGATCCTCAGGCACGATAAATTCTTCGTCGCCGAGGCTCACCTCGTCTTCGGAGAGAGGCATGTAATTGGCATCCTCTGATTCTCCGTCTGCTGCCTGTTCCGGAGGGCTAGCTTGTTCATCCTCCCGCTCGAGGTCTGGCTGGAGGGGATTGTCATCGTCTTCGGCACTATCCGGAGCATTATTGTCTCTTGTGCCGGTATCGCTACTTTTGCTATGGCGGGACTTAGAGCGGCGCCGCTGACGTCGGTGCTTGCATTGCTTCTTGGAGGGATTATCCTCCGTTGCCTTATCGCCATTGCCTTCTTTGGGGGTGTCCACCATGTATATATCATATGATGAGGTGGCAGCCCAGCGCCCTGTGGGCGGTGGTTCCTGTTTGTCTTCTGCATCGTCGTCCATACCGTCGATGTCTTCGGAGCCGAAATCGAGCATGTCGGTTAAATCATCGACAGTGGCTACTAAGTGGGTGGTGGGTGGGCAGCGAATTCCTTCGTCATCCGCATCCCATTCTAGCCGGACATAGTTCGGCCAAGGGACTCCTGACAAGGAGAGAGACCTTAATGAATTTAGCACATCGCCCAAGGGCGAGTGCTGAAAGATATTCGCGGAGGAAAACTCCATGATCGGTGCCCAATCAGATTCGATTGGCACGGACGCAGGCGGTTCGGAGCCCGTGGCCGGGGGCGAATCCAAGTATCTGGCAACACGGGTCTCACAAGAGGTGAAGTCAGTATTCGGCTCTATCGCCGCTGAGTGTGCGGCCTCCATGGCGGGGTCCATCCACCCGTCCTCGGATGGCGCAATCTGCTCCGGATCGAGGGCCGGAGTAGCTGCAGGTGGGATCTCCCGAACACTGTTCGTCGGCAGAGCTAAGTCATGCCTGTCGTGACTTGCGGCGCACCTGACATGGGCTCGACTCCGTCGAAGATCAAGTCTCCGCGGATGTCGGCAGTATAGTTCAAGCTTCCAAACCTGACCTGATGGCCAGGGGCGTAGCTTTCGATCTTCTCCAGATGGCCAAGCGAGTTGGCCCGCAGTGCGAAGCCGCCGAATATGAAGATCTGTCTGGGGAGGAAAACCTCACCCTGGATCGCATCGTTGCCGATGATCGAAGGGGCCATCAAACCTTGTGGTGACGGCACAGTGGAACTCTCAATGAAAGCACCAATGTCGGTGTCAAAACCGGCGGATCTCGGGTAGGGGGTCCCGAACTGTGTGTCTAAGGCGGATGGTAACAGGAGGTGGGGGACACGATGTTTACCCAGGTTCGGGCCCTCTCGATGGAGGTAATACCCTACTTCCTGCTTGATTGATCTTGATGATATGAGTATTGCAAGAGTTGATCTACCACGAGATCGTAGAGGCTAAACCCTAGAAGCTAGCCTATGGTATGATTGTTGTTGTCCTACGGACTAAACCTCCGGTTTATATAGACACCGGAGGGGCTAGGGTTACACAGAGTCGGTTACAAGGGAGGAGATCTACACATCCGTATTGCCAAGCTTGCCTTCCACGCCAAGGAGAGTCCCATCCGGACACGGGACGAAGTCTTCAATCTTGTATCTTCATAGTCCAACAGTCCGGCCACAGGATATAGTCCGGCTATCCGAGGACCCCCTAATCCAGGACTCCCTCAAGCACCATCTCCTCTCAAACCCTAGTTCATCTCTTGTATCCAATTCTTGTCTCTAAGTCTGGGATTGGTACCTGTAGGTTGCTAGTAGTGTTGATTAGTCCTTGTAGTTGATGCTAGTTGGTTTATTTGGTGGAAGATCATATGTTCAGATCCTATATGCATATTAATACTCCTCTGATTATGAACATGAATATGCTTTGTGAGTAGTTACGTTTGTTCCTGAGGACATGGGAGAAGTCTTGCTATTAGTAGTCATGTGAATTTGGTATTCGTTCGATATTTTGATGAGATGTATGTTGTCTCTCCTCTAGTGGTGTTATGTGAACGTCGACTACATGACACTTCACCATTATTTGGGCCTAGAGGAAGGCATTGGGAAGTAATAAGTAGATGATGGGTTGCTAGAGTGACAGAAGCTTAAACCCTAGTTTATGCGTTGCTTTGTAAGGGGCTGATTTGGATCCATATGTTTCATGCTATGGTTAGGTTTACCTTAATACTTCTTTTGTAGTTGCGGATGCTTGCGATAGGAGTTAATCATAAGTGGGATGCTTGTCCAAGTAAGGACAGTACCCAAGCACCGGTCCACCCACATATCAAATTATCAAAGTACCGAACGCGAATCATATGAACGTGATGAAAACTAGCTTGACGATAATTCCCATGTGTCCTCGGGAGCGCTTTTCTCTATATAAGAGTTTGTCCAGGCTTGTCCTTTGCTACAAAAAGGATTGGGCCACCTTGCTGCACTTTATTTACTTTTGTTACTTGTTGCTCATTACAAATTATCTTATCACAAAACTATCTGTTACCTATAATTCAAGTGCTTGCAGAGAATACCTTGCTGAAAACCGCTTATCATTTCCTTCTGCTCCTTGTTGGGTTCGACACTCTTACTTATCGAAAGGACTACGATAGATCCCCTATACTTGTGGGTCATCAGTATGATGACTACTTGATAGTTTAGTGCGCCATGCTTTACGGCTTAGAACCGGGACTTCAAAAATGTTTTGATTGCCACGGAACATATGAAATGTTCCAAGAGCTGAAATTGGTATTTCAGCTCATTCCCGAGTCGAGAAGTATGAGACCTCTGACAAGTACTTTGCCTACAAGATGGAGGAGAATAGCTCAACTAGTGAGCATGCGCTCAAAATGTGTGAGTACTACAATCACTTGAATCAAGTGGGAGTTAATCTTCCAGATAAAATAGTGATTGACAGAGTTCTCTAGTCACTATCACCAAGTTACTCGAACTTCGTGATGAACTATAATATGCAAGGGATGACGAAAACGATTCCCAAGCTCTTCGCGATGCTGAAATCGGCGAAGGTTGAAATCAGGAAAAGATCATCAAGTGTTGATGGTTAAGAAAACCACTAGTTTCAAGAAAAAGGGCAAAGGAAAAGAAAGGGAACTTCAAGAAAAATGACAAGCAACTTGTCACTCCCGTGAAGAAGCCGAAAGCTAGACCTAAGCCTAAAACTAAGTGCTTCTACTGCAAACGGAATGATCACTAAAAGCGGAACTACCCCAAATACTTGGTGGATAAGAAGGATGGCAAAATGAACAAAGGTATATTTGATATGCATGTTATTGATGTGTAGTTTACTAGTGTTCATAGTAGCCCCAGGGCATTTGATACCTGTTCAGTTGCTAAGATTAGTAACTCAAAATAGGAGTTGCAAAATGAACAGACTAGTTAAGGCCGAGGCGACGATGTGTGTTGGAAGTGATTCCAAGGTTGATAGGATCACCATCGCACACTCCCTCTACCTTCGGGATTCGTGTTGGACCTAAATAATTGTTATTTGGTGTTTGCGTTGAGTATGAATATGATTGGATCATGTTTCTTGCGATACGGTTATTCATTTAAGACAAAGAATAGTTGTTGTTCTGTTTACATGAATAAAACCTTCTATGGTCATACACTCAATATAAATGGTTTATTGAATCTCGATCGTGGTGATACACATATTCATAATATTGATGCCAAAAGATGCAAAGTTGATAATGATAGTGCAACATATTTGTGGCACTGTCGTTTAGGTCATATTGGTGTAAAGCGCTTGAAGAAACTCCATGCAGATGGGCTTTTGGAATCACTTGATTATGAATCATTTGATGCTTGTGAACCATGCCTCATGGCCAAGATGACTAAGACTCCGTTCTCCGGAACAATTGAGCGAGCCACTGACTTATTGAAAATAATACATACCGATGTATGCGGTCCGATGAGTGTTGAGGCTCGCGGCGGGTATCGTTATTTTCTGACCTTCACAGATGATTTGAGCAGATATGGGTATATCTACTTGATGAAACACAAGTCAGAAACATTTGAAAAGTTCAAAGAATTTCAGAGTGAAGTGGGGAATCATCGTAACAAGAAAATAAAGTTTCTACGATCTGATCGCGGAGGCAAATATTTGAGTTACGAGTTTGGCCTTCATTTAAAACAATGTGGAATAGTTCACAACCCACGCCACCTAGAACACCACAGCGTAATGGTGTCTCCGAACATCGTAACCGTACTTTATTAGATATGGTGCGATCTATGATGTCTCTTACCAATTTACCACTATTGTTTTGGGGTTATGCATTAGAGACAGCTGCATTCACGTTAAAAAGGGCAGCGTCTAAATCCATTGAGACGACACCGCATGAACTGTGGTTTGGCAAGAAACCTAAGCTGTCGTTTCTTAAAGTTTGGGGTTGCGATGCTTATGTGAAAAAGCTTCAGTCTGATAAGCTCGAACCCAAATCGGAGAAGTGCGTCTTCATAGGATACCCAAAAGAAACTGTAGGGTACAGTTTCTATCACAGATCCGAAGGCAAGATCTTTGTTGCTAAGAATGCATCCTTTCTAGAGAAGGTGTTTCTTTCGAAAGAAGTGAGTGGGAGGAAAGTAGAACTTGATGAGGTAATTGTACCATCTCTCGAATTGGAAAGTAGCTCATCACAGAAAACCTTTCTCGTGATGCCTACACAAACTAGGGAGGAAGCTAATGATAATGATCATGAAACTTCAGATCAAGTTACTACCGAACTATGAGGAGGCGACGCGGCGTTCGCGAAGTCGACCGCACCGTGCCGCCGCACCCGCTCGTCGTCCGCGAGGTGGACCAGGCGACGGAGGTGAAGGAAATATGCCCTAGAGGCAATAATAAAGTTGTTATTTTATATTTCCTTATATCATGATAAATGTTTATTATTCATGCTAGAATTGTATTAACCGAAAACTTGATACATGTGTGGATACATAGACAAAACATAGTGTCCCTAGTAAGCCTCTACTAGACTAGCTCGTTTATCAAAGACCGTTAAGTTTCCTAACCATAGACATGTGTTGTCATTCGATGAACGGGATCACATCATTTGGAGAATGATGTGATGGACAAGACCCATCCATTAGCTTAGCATATTGATCGTTCAGTTTTATTGCTATTGCTTTCTTCATGTCATATACATATTCCTTTGACTATGAGACTATGCAACCCCCGGATACCGGAGGAATACCTTGTGTGCTATCAAACGTCACAACGTAACTGGGTGATTATAAAGATGCTCTACAGGTATCTCTGAAGGTGTTTGTTGGGCTGGCATAGATCGAGATTAGGATTTGTCACTCCGAGTATCGGAGAGGTATATCTGGGCCCTCTCGGTAATGCACATCATAATAAGCCTTGCAAGAAATGTGACTAATGAGTTAATTGCGGGATGATGTATTATGGAACGAGTAAAGAGACTTGCCGGTAACGAGATTGAACTAGGTATGAAGATACCGACGATCGAATCTCGGGAAAGTAGCATACCGATGACAAAGGGAATAACGTATGTTGTCATTACGGTACAACCGATAAAGATCTTCGTAGAATATGTGGGAACCAATATGAAGCATCCAGGTTCCTCTGTTGGTTATTGACCGGAGAGGTGTCTCGGGCATGTCTTCATAGTTCTCGAACCCGTAGGGTCCGCACGCTTAACGTTCGATGACGATTTTGTATTATATGAGTTATGTGATTTGGTGACCGAATGTTGTTCGGAGTCCCGGATGAGATCACGGACATGAAGAGGAGTCTTGAAATGGTCGAGAGGTAAATATTCATATATTGGACGATGATACTCGGACATCGGAAGTGTTCCGGAGGTACCGGGTACATATCGAGTCACCAGAAGGGGTTCCGGGCATCCCCCCAGCAACTACATGGGCCTAATGGCCAAGAAGGGCACAGACCAGCCCCTAGGGGGCTGGTGCGCCCCATGTAGGCCAAAATAAGGGGGAAAGAAAGAGGGGAAGAGAGAAAGGAAGGGGAGCAATTCGCCCCCCCCTTCCTTCTCTCCTCCCTTCCCCTTCCTTCCCCCTCCGGATGAATATGGAAGGGGGGAGGCCGAATTGGGAGGCACCCAAATAGGTTTCCTCCTACTTGGGCCACCCCCTTGGCTGCCTCTCCTCCTCTCCAACCTATATATATGAGGGGGGTACCTCTAGAACACACAACATTGATTCCTAGCCGTGTGCGGCTCGCCCCTCCACAGTTTACGCCTCTGGTCATGTTCACGTAGTGCTTAGGCGAAGCCCTGCGCGGATCACTTCACCATCACCGTCACCATGCCGTCGTGCTGACGGAACTCTCCCTCGACACTTTGCTGGATCAAGAGTTTGAGGGACGTCATCGAGCTGAACGTGTGCAGAAGTCGGAGGTGCCGTACATTCGGTGCTTGATCGGTCGGAACGAGAAGAAGTTCGACTACATCAACCGCGTTGTCAAACGCTTCCGCTTTCAGTCTACGAGGGTACGTAGACACACTCTCCCCCTCTCGTTGCTATGCATCTACTAGATAGATATTGCGTGAGCGTAAGAAATTTTTGAAATTGCATGCTATGTATCCCAACAGGAGGCCGCCTAATAGGCGGCTCTTGTGGCGGTCTAGCGGGAGAGCGAGGAGGACGAGCGGCGCAGGGCGGCGACGGCCGAGGAAGAGGAGGCGGCGTACGAGGCCGCCATGGCGCAGGCCATGGCCCTCTACGCGGCGGGCGACTGCGTCCTGCCGCCGGTGGCCCGGCCGTCCCCTGTCAAAGCCGAGCCGGAGCCGGAGCTGGAGCCACCCCCCTTCGAATGCTACTCCTGGACGGGAGTAGTGCGCGAGTGGGTCAGCACGCCACTGGTCTGGTTGGGGGCGACGCGGGCGCAGGAGGCGGCGTACGTCGAACAGTGGCGCCAGCGACGGATGGCCGAGGAGCGCCGCCACGGCGAGTACCTCGAGATGCTCGAGCGCGACGCCGAGAACGAGCAGCGCGACGCCGAGGAGGAGCAGCGCGAGGCCAAAGAGGAGGCACGCCAGGCCGCGGTGGCACAGGCGGCGGCACATCCTGCGCCCGACATGAACGCCCTCTGGAACACGGCCTTCCCCTAGGCCGGCCCTGCGCCAACGCTCATCGACCTCACGGACCCCGAGGACGACGACGACGATGCCTAGGGCAGCGTGCCGCCTAGTAGTTTAGTTTGTTTTTCATTTTCTTTTAAAGTAAATGTGGACGCGTGGACTCTCGCCGGCCTTCGTGGCCGGCTTTAATGTTTAATTAATGTTGTTTTTATTTTAATGCATGTATTTTTTCTCCCGCCGTCAAAATAGGTCGGGCCAGCGTTGGGCGCATGCGCCGACTCAAACGCGGAAGCGGACGTTCGTGTCCGTCTGGCCGACCCAAACGGACAAAAAGCGGACAAAATCGCTGTCTGTTTGGGTCGGCACATTGAAGTTGCTTTAATGATTTTACCAGTAAAAGATTAAGCAGAGGGAGTTGCTCTAAAAAATTTACCAGTAAAAGATTAAGCAGAGCGATTGGACTATATCCAGCAACTCCGTCCAACATGAGTGATCACTAACTAAGGAAAATAAATATATTCGAAGATATGCTAAAGCACTAGCTAATTTATTTATTCTTCAAATATACTGGTTATATTAGCAGTCGGGGCACGTAAGAATGAGCACCAGGCGAGAGAACATCGCCCGTATCGAGTACCAATCCATCGTGGTCACAGAAACTAAAAATGGAGAGCCAACCCGTCGAGGCCATGCATCCATCCAAGACAAGGTTTTCGCTGGTAGGAAACAAACTGCCGCCAAGGCTCGCCAACAGTACAAACACTCTGCGTAACTACATTGCCCATGCTGCACGTATACATACGTATCTCTTCATTAATTCTTTCGTGAGAGAAGGAGAACTTTGTACGTAATCTATACATACATAGTAGCTAGCAGTAGCAGCACAATAAACTTATAGCAGTACCGGACTGACGGCCGCTAAAATTAGGCTTAGCTGTTGCTGTTGCAGTAACATACAATAAAAAAAGCATAGGATAAGATAGTACGAAGGGTCACATATCCTTCGATTCCATAGGCCATACCACCGTAGGAGGCATGTGACTGCTAGTAGTTACTGTTCTGAGGACTTTGTGGCTATCGGCTAAACTTGGCCAGAATGGGATCGTCGGCCATCACAAGAAAGCGGCCAAAAAAGTGCCACAAAGAAATTCTTACCTCTCCAATGGATGGAATGGATAAATCGGCCTTTTCCTCTCCGGATTGGAGGAGGGCAAGTATATAAAAAGGAATAGCTCCATATGTGATGTGAGATGGATGGATCTACCACTGTTCATAGGACTTGCAGGATTGGGCGGGGCCTTTTTTTATGATGGTACGTACACAATCATTGTGCTCACATGCGCCAACTTGCACGGCACATGAAAACGAACTCATGGGCCACAGCAATTGGTGCAAAGCGAGAAGTGGAAAACTCTTGGTGCGGTGCGTTGCTTTCTTCTTCTTTTAGGTACCACACGCAAATTAAAATCGGTTGTTGCGAGATCTGACGGACGGGTGTTCGGACATTGGAGGCCGAATTGTAGTACGTACCAATTGTCGCGCGGAAGGGCAGGGATGGCTCGTCGCTGTAAAGATAGAGAGAGAGGGCTCGTCGGTCCGTCCGTCCGCGCCACGAGAAAGAGCCAGGAAAAGGGCTCTCTGGCTGGCTTGGCTGAGCAATGCTACACACACGTCTAGGATTTTTGGGCTTGGCTGGGCGCACCACCGATCTGGTTCCGAGAAGCATCTGTTAATTCTCAGGGGAAGCATCGGTGCAAACTGAGAAACAAATTCCTTGGCGTTTTGCATTGCTCGGATGGAAGTGTTTTTTTTTTTGCATGAGATGGAAGTTTGCTGCAGCGTGTTTCCTTGGTACTCCCTCGGTCCAAAAATACTTGTCCGGGAAATGAATGAATTCAGATATATTTTAATTCTAGATACATCCATTTGCATCCATTTCTCCGGCAAGTATATCCGAACGGAGGGAGTACATGACAACGGCTACGGGGCTGAGGACTCTGGCGAAGTCTACGCCGTGTCGGCGATCACCAAGTCAGCGCAAGCGTTATTAGACTAGGTATAGGTACACCTTCCTTTCTGAAACAGACCGGCTACGTCTAGGTGTAGCACTCGTGGCTGTTGACCTGGACACGCGGGACTGGGAATTCTGCCGGACTTGTAATTCGTTGTGTAGTATTTCCTCCAGTTATTTTTACTCCATGTATTAGATTTGTGTCAAGTCAAACTCTACAAAATTTATATTAAACAATATCAATATATATTAAACAAAATTTTGTAGAGTTTGACTTGACACAAATCTAATATATATATATATATATATATATATATATATATATATATATATATATATATACTTACTATAAAACTACATTTCATAATGAATCTAACAATATTGATTTGGTATTATGAACGCTGATACTTTTTTCTATAAGTTTGATCAAAATAGAGATACTTTCATTTCGAACAAAATTTATATGGAGACTAAAAAAGATTGGAGAGAGTAGTACACTACTCCGTCTTGGGCTCGACTTGACCCTGACCATAATTACCTCTCGTCTTGGGCGTCATATACTTGAGCGGTGGTAATTTCGAATTTCCCCTCTGTAAGATCGGTGGTTTTGTAATTCGCTTAAGCATCAAAAATCAACCACATCTCCCACCAAGCGTGGGTGCTGCTGGTACCCTGCCGTGCAAATTAACAAATGGCTGGAATGGGAACATTCCAAGTCACACTGCCGGTTACCAAGAGTTTAATCCATCACCGCCGTCGAATTTTCTTTAGCCGATGGTGTCGTTTTCGCATAATACGATTCCTGGTGGTCGGCAAGATTGATCTACTAGTACTAGATTACAATTAGTGTTGCCTTCCGTACATGTAGTCTCAAAAGGATCGGAAGTAAGTTGCTCAATTGGAGGCCACTTGAAGATCTGCATCTCTCAGCCATCCTAAATAATCACTCTGTGGCCCTCATCTCCCACATGGTAGATCCCATGCACTTTGAGAGCTCCATGCCTCCAAAACCTAACCTTATCAATGAGGTGGTCAACTCTCATGAACTGGTTAAACCTCTAGTTGAAGCTTTTACTGTGGAAGCTGCTCAATTGGAGGCCACTCTACCTGTGCTACAAAACCAAGTTGCTCCTATTATCAGCAGGGAGGATATCAACCCAACTATGCAATCTCACCCCCCTGTTACCAATCAGCACAATGATTATTCAGCTCACATGATGCTTACTCAATCAGATCCCATGAATTATGCTGAAGGGCAAGGTGAATCCTCTTCTTCTGATGTTTCTGCCCCTCCAGGTTTTCCTATTCCTATGTTTAAATCTGATCACTTGATTATCTCAGAGACAGGCCTACCCTCTCCCACTGTCCATGAGATTGCCATTGGTACTGCTGAGAAGTACCTTGGAAAGGAAGGAGCTCAAATATGGTCCAAACATTTTGCACCTACAGCTACCAGTAAGGACATCATTCAGGTACCAGTTGACTGGGTTAATTTCCTGTCTGTTACTTTCCTTTCTCCTGGGAAGTACGAATGGGCCAAACAGTTCATTACTTCCAAAGTTTGGGATATTATCTCTCAAAGCAAGAAGGAGGAGCTCTGTCTACCTTTTGCCTTGCCAAACTCATGCCCTGACAGCTCTACTCTCTCTGGTATCTTGGTAACTTCTCAGGATCAGGAGAATACACCTAGTGTGTTGTGTGGCTCACAGGATATCATGTCATCATCCACCTCTGCTATTCATCACAACAGGAAGAGGAAGGACAAGGGGCCACTGGTGGAGACAGAGGTAAGGAGGAGTTGCCGTCTCCAAAAACTCAATAAGGGTTATAAGAAGTCTGTTTGCATGGATAAGGATTGTTTAGCTTGTCACTCTTTCCCACCTCCATTGCCTGCAAAAGTTTTTAAAAATCTGAACACTACTTATTGCAAGGTCAATGCCCAAGATACTACAGAAGAGAAGCTTACCACTAAGATCAAGAAACCCAAGGTTGCTGCCAAGGCAAAGGAGGGACAAGCAAATCCAAGGAGGGGGCCAACATGTCCAAGGAAGGGACCATTAGTGCGAAGAGCGGGCAGTAATTAGTTGGTCTCTTTGTCAGTGCTGGTATCTGAACTTTTGGGATGAGGATTTTTGTCTCTGTGATGTATATTTGGGTCTTACTAGCTTTGGTTTCTATGGATCAGACTAAATGTATGAGATTCCAGTATGGTATGACTCTATGGACCGAAGTTATCCACTCTCTCCTGCTTATCTTGGTAGATCAGATATTTATCCGCTGTCAACCACACTGCACAACCCAACCTCCCTCCCTTCTACTCTCAGTTTTCTATAATCATCATGAAGAGAAATTGGAATATCTTGAATTGGAACATTAGGGGTATCAATGACCCAAAGAAATGGGATGCTCTATCTAATAAAATTGCTGAATCCAATTGCTCCATTCTATGCCTCCAGGAAACTAAGAGAGAGTTATTTGACACTTCTTATATTCGAAAATTCTGTCCCAAGTACATCTCCAAATTCGAATTTCTCCCTTCCATTGGTGCTTCTGGAGGATTACTGATTGCCTGGAATGACAATCTTTTCTCAGGACAGTTGGAACACCTAAATGATTTCTCTTTGACCATTAAGTTCACCTGTAAGCTGTCAGGGACTATGTGGAAACTCACCAACATCTATGGACCCTGTCAGCAGGATGCAAGAACTGTTTTCCTTGATTGGTTTAAGGAATTTCATGTGGGAGATGATGTCAACTGGCTAGTACTAGGTGATTTTAACTACATCAGATATCCTCATAACAGAAATAGAGATGGAGGCAACCTGAATGACATGCTCTTATTTAATGAAGCAATCAACAACCAAGCACTTGTTGAAATTCCACTGAAAGGCAGAAAATTCACTTGGAGCAATATGCAGGATGCTCCACTTTTGGAAAAATTGGACTGGTGCTTCACTTCTGAAGCTTGGACCCTCATGTTCCCTTCCACTCAAGCCATCCCTCTTGCCAAAACCACCTCAGATCACATCCCCATTGTTATTCAAGTGGGTACCTGCATTCCTAAAGCACAGGTTTTCAGATTTGAGAATTACTGGCTGAAACACCCTCAATTCAAGGATGTGGTAAGGAACATCTGGGAGCAAGATGTTCATGAAGAGGATAGTGCCAAAAACATTGCTGCAAAATTCAAGAGGCTAAGGAAAGGTTTGAAGAACTGGGCCAAAACTATCTCAAACCACAAGCAAATTATTCAGAACATCAACTACATGATCCTCTTTTATGATGTTATTGAGGAATTAAGGGACCTGTCTATTGAGGAAACTAATGGCAGAAAGATTCTGATTGAGCATTTGAAACTTATTAATGAGCAGCAGAGAATATATTGGAAACAGAGAGCCACCATCAGAAACATCAAAATGGGGGAGGCAAACACCAAGTACTTTCAAGCTAAAGCAACTATCAAGCATAGATTTAATCATATTGTTGTGCTGAGGGATGAGGATGACCAAGAACACACAGATCACCAAGCT